>NC_141820.1:17212392-17387392 GCF_982586985.1 Callionymus lyra
TTTGTGAGATTTCAACTTTTTTTGGTAGGTTTTGATTCATAGCTGCTAGCTTTAGCATAGCGTCCACATTTCTAACAAACAAATGGGTCAATGTGTACTCTTTGTCCACGTTATCGATTTCACGCATTCAAAGCCAAACACACGAGCGAGGGCGAAGGCTAGCATAGCACAGTCTCGCAATAGCTACCATGTTAAGGTCGTCGTAAAGGTGAGGTAACTGTTAGCACATGCTGTACATATGAACATGGCGGTGGCAGTGACATGATGGCACGATGCTTCTGGGGTTTTTTTTGGAATGTTTTCAAAGACTTGTGGAACCGCGATAGTGGTTTACCTACTTGTGTGTTAATGTAGTGTTAAGTGTGAGTGGTATGTGCAAAATCTAGACAGTCCCCTATGATGTCGCCTCCTCGACCTTCTTCTCCACCTCCTCCTCCACGGCGGCGACGGCTTCCTTCACCGCCTCCTCCACCTTTTCCGTCTCCACCGTCACCACCTCTTTCACGGCAGCTTCCACGTTGGACGCCAACGTCTCCGCGGCCGCAGGTAGCTCCCCGGCCGTGGGTAGCTCCACGGCGGCGGGCAGCTTCACCTCCACGACTGCAGGATCCTCGGCGGCCGCTACCTCTACCTTCACCGGCACCTCCGGCACCGCTACCTTAGGCACCTCCGGCGCCGCTACCTTCAGCACCGCCGGCACCTCGGCTAATCCGCCCGACAAAGACATCTTGGCTCCAGCCGGCTCCTCTTTGGCAGTTTGGCCTTCGGCCTTGACATCCACCTTGAGTGGCAATCCACCGGCGTTGGCCTCCACCTTGAGTGGAAATCCACCGGCGTTGGCCTCCACCTTGAGTGGAACTCCACCGGCGTTGGCCTCCACCGCGCCTTCGGCCTTGGTGACCTCGACTGTCTCCGACTTCCCCTCGAGGACTCGCTCCCCGTTGGGCTTGTCGTTGTTGGTCACGGCGGTCTGCTCGGGGTTGGCCTCGCGCTGCTCGCTCAGGGAGGTTGCTAGGTAACCCACCAGCTTCATGAACTCCTCAAAACCGACCTTCCCGTCTTGGTTGGAGTCCAGGCCCTGGCTCATGTTGTTGATGGCCTCTTTGCTGTCGGTGTCCTGTCGTGAGGAAGGATGACGGTCAATGAAACCCGAAACACGTACATGATTAGTAAACGATCGCGGAGACCATTTGCATTATAATGCGCGCTCGCTGTCATTCTATCATATCAGATCACTTTTCCTATTCACGCCGGGCTTATTACACAAACACTCGCGCAGTAACACGATGTGTTGCAAAGATTTCAACAACGATTTCCTCACCGACAGGATGTTGCTGAGCTGGGACTTGACGAGGCCGTGAAACTCTTTCTTCCCGAGGCTCCCCTTTCCCTTGGACGACTTCAGGAAGACCTTGACCATTGTCTGGATGGCTCCCTCCATGGCTCCTTTCTGTGGAAAAAAAAAAAAAGGGGGGTCAAAGGTCAGCTGGTTTAGTATAAACAAGAGATTTGGACACGCTCACGGTTACATCTCAGATATTTCAAGAGTTGTGGATGCCAAATGTATTGACGTGGTGATTTGCTAGCGTGTAGCCTCGAGGCTAACGTTGAGTTACAGCGTTATAATTAGAGTAGTTGTTTGTGAAAACAACATTTTTATTATCTTCATAAATTTCCTTTTAATGTTGCCTTGTTGGTGGTTACAGCGAGTGAGTTACGGTCATTCTTTTTTGTGCCGCTCTATTGACATTTCCATGTCATTATACACCTTTAATGCTAACAAGATCTATATTTTTATTCTAACTAGAACAAGAGAACGTCGCTTTATCACCAACATATTCATTTTTCTGAAGATTTTTATCATTTCATTTTTAAAATGATGCTTTTGATATTGAGAGTGACATTATTAGATTGTACTGTGTCTTTGTATATTATTGTGTTTTTCCTTTATTTGTATGCGATGTATTATGTAAACAGTCTGCATCTTTGTTGAGGACTACAGATGGAAAGTAGCATTGTTCTAAATCTGGTGCAGCCATCTTTTTAATGTAACTGCACAGTGTCCTTTTAAATAAACTGAAATTTAATCTATACTGTATTTTTTTTTTACAAAATAAAGATGACATCATTATAACCCTTGCAGGAGCCAAGGTCTCAAGCAGACATTCATTCTTGGACCATTTCCTTTATTTGCTCCGTCAAGCAAAAAGAAAATAAATGACCTGTATTTTTAGTACGACTGCATGCAAAAAAAGTCTATAGTAAAAGTTGATCGAAACTCTTACAATAAAGTATTTTTTACAACCATGAAGGACATTTTTAACGGAACGCTTTACTTGCTCTATCAAATATCGTCCGTTACGGGGTGATCCGTAAAATAAATTGATTCGTTTCGGAGTTTGTTTTTTCAGTTTCCGAGAATGACCTTGAATCCATTATCTGTGACTCATCTACGGACGGAGCGAGAGGAAGATGAGCAGCAGGACGTTGCTCGGTCGATGGAAAAAGAGACAGAGGAGCTGCTTTCGTTTCAGGTGTTGAATGGAGCCGCGAGGGTGGGGCCGTGACGCGAGCGAAGCAGAGACAGCGAGAGTCTGTCGGGGCCGATGGAAGTTCTGATCTTTGATAGGTCATCTGATCTGCCGGGGCCACAGGAGATAATAGGCGTCAGGTTCTCTTTGGGGATTACCTGGATCACCTCCACTCTGTCTGCCCCGCCGTCCTTTTCTTGTCTCCGCTCCCTTCACCTTTTGTAACGCTCCAGTCTCGACATGACAATGACGTCCCGGAGACACAACATCGCCCACGACAACGAGGAAATATTCACGACACACAGTCGTAGGCTAACGGAGAATCTATTACGTGTTGACACTTAAGCACGAATATTTACCTGCCAGTCAGCTGCTTGTTTGTCAACATAAGCTACTGTTTAACCATCAGGCAGCATCAAGGAAAACACTCAGAGAGCGCAGAAATCCATGACAGTAATAGTCATGTTAAATGAGTTGAGTTAAACAGCAGGTGGCGCTAGTTTTCTGGAACTTCCTCACACAACAAGCACAGAAAGATCCATAAAACTAGCGACAAATTAGAAGTAGAATGTTTTAAGAATGTAATTCCACCTGCTATGAGAGGCATCACTGTTTACACATAGAATAGGCAAACTTTGGTCAGTTAGTACAAAAAAGCGTTTGATGTATACACTTTATTTAAGAAAAAAACGTTTAATTATTGATAAAGATTGCAAAGTTTAAATGACGATAAGATGGAAACGCCTTCTCTACTCTTGGAAACTCAAGAGTACAGATGGAGATCATCGGAACTGTTTTTTATCTTCTATCGTTCATTTCAATCATTCGTTTCAGTCCACAGAAAAAACAAATGACAAAAATTCCTGGCATCCAGAAAATCCGGTCAATCTGCTGGGAGGGTCTAATGTTATGGAGATTCAAAATGGCGGATCAAAGAGACTCCAGAATTGTATCTGTTTAAGATGCAATGAAAGACCTTTGAAAGATGTTGAAGCCTGAAACCGGTCGTGACGCTACAACCCTCTCCCATATCGTACAACAACAGTTTGCAATGGAACCTCTACGACGACAATACAAGTCACTTTTGACACATCCAGTTTGGTGTGGTCGCACAGCACCAGCTAAAACGTAGAGCTTCAGTCGTTCATTCAGTAAGAAAAAACCCAAAACGCCGCCATATTGGCAGGAACTAGCAGAACTTTCCATCAGTGAGTCAACAACCACGTTCAATCGCTTTTGGGCCCTCGGGTGTCAGAACCAGTGGGTGGGCGAGAAGGAGAAAGAAGTTAAACAGATTCCTGAAGTGGACACCGACTACTTATTTGTATATGTCAGTGGTTTGTAAATAAATTTGGCGCATCTTAGGTAAAAGACGGAGCTAATCCAGTTATTCTACCAATAGGACGACAGAAACAAAACGTGATACTGTTGATCTGATCTCTTGTGTTCGGGCCAACTGGCTGGAGGTAAACACAGGGTTCGTCATATGTGTCGGTTAAGCTTTGTTTGGTTAGATACGCGGCGATGTAAATAAAAGTGGTCATGTGACGTCCAGAGCTCTGTAGTGGTAACAAACGCCAGTCGAAAGCAAACCAGTAGCAGACTGTGTCCTCTGACCTCACAGGGTCTTGTCCGACTTTATGTTGCATTTTGCTATGTATTCCATGTTTAACAATGAAACACATACAAGACACACCAGGAGGGAGGTTGTGGGTTCGCGTCCCCACCCCCCCTCTCTGTGTGCTCTTTGAAAGAGTCAGAGTTTGGAACATTCTAAAGAAGAAGACCTGGACAAAACCAGTCATTTCCCAGCCACCATCTGTCAAACACGTATGTAGCACGGGCAGGAATTCCATTCATACTTGTTTGTGGAGATCACTCAGACAGGAATTCACGGCCGAGAGAGGGAACGTCCGTCGGCCCCGAGTGTTGCGGAGCAAACAGCAGGTGAGATAAGACATGTCATGTGTGCGACTCCCACGTTCCGGGAGGTCCCGCTCGCACCATAAACCAAACCGATACAGCAATTACTGGACGACATTGAGAGTCCAATTAGAGCCGGACTATTAGTCTCATTACACGACACGGAGCTGACCCGCTGACGCTCGCCGCAGTTAAAATATACCATTTCACCGCTTTTACAATCTCGAAATGGTGATCCCAGCTGGGTTCAATTCTCAAAGAAAACTGCACCATCAGAACAGCTGTCTCTACTCATGACGTCAACCTCGCCAGAAAATGAGTTTCTATTTCGCTTCTTGTGTCACCCTGGATTTGTCAAGGGCCTCGCCCAGATCGTGCACGGACGCGTGCACGCCCGCCCGTGCAGGAGCATGGATTCAATTTAAGAACCTCAAACAAACACAAATCTCGTTTTATAAAGATAATATTGTATCTTGATGGAAACGTGTTCGTCAACTTTTACACGTAGCTGTACATGTAGCTCACAAAACTATGAGGTGTTAGAATTCCTACATTCTCCCTTCTTTTTTTTTTTTTGCAGACACAAAAAGCCGTTTGCCGAGTGTATTTCAAAACACATATGCTATAAAAGTGTTAAACAAAGGCTTAATAAACACAAACCGTTTACGTTTAAACTGACAATCCTTGCTCTTATTTACTAGGTGCCAACAAAGCCAAATTGCTAAGCTAACGAAGCTACACCGATAAGAAATAATTCAAAGAAAATGTTGCGTAAGTAAAGGTTTTTTTTTAGTCTCTTACGTAATAGATTGTTAGTCGTGTAAGTAAAACCAAAAGTCAAAATAGTTCACGATGTTAATCTTTAATGGCGCAGCCGTCCAGCATCAAATGCCTCTGAAATCCTAACTCACGTTGAGGCTCAATGGCTTAAACAAAACATGGTGGAAACCCCTTTATAAATAGACCTTATTAGAATATTTATAATTCCAACCAATAAAGCTTTTACACAATATTAACTTCTTCACAGTGTTGTAGAGTTCTGCTCTATTTTAAAACCTAAATTTATCCCAAATAGTACCATTACGTCTATGAATCAACACTTTAGGCTATTTATTTATTTTATCAAGTTTTGTTTGGATACTTTGCTATTATTGTCAGTCAAGAAGATCATTTTTAAAGGACCTTAATCATATCAAACTTCGAAATAAACCAGTATAGAAGAGACATATCTGCTTTGTTATTTAATCTTAATTTATACTAAAATGATATGATAAAAGTGACAACAAGAATATAGTGAATATTATTCTTAAAATATTCCTATAAGGAATGTCAATATTAAAGATAGGGTTAAGAAAAAAAACTTGACATATATATATATATATATATGAAATAATGGAGATTAAACATAAGTGGACAGTTAGACAAGGCCCTTAAGAAGATCCCTTAATGTAGGTGGTCCACACTTTGTTTCTCCTACAGTTTAACAAAATAACAATATTGCCAAGAAAGAAATGTGTCAGAAGTCAAGTAGACGATAAAACATATTGTAAAATTAAAAAATGAAAGACACTATCAGCTTCTGTATCTTGTGATCTAGTTTTTATATCCACACACGCCCTTCTTTTACTACAGGTAACTGTCGGAGCTCCAGGGGTCTGAGACACACCCTCGCCCAGGAGCCTGCAGGGGCCCCACCACAGTTTTGGTCGACGGTCCCCCTCTGACACAACGAGGGAGTGAATTATTCACTGTAATCTGCATTTTTCAACAGGTTCGGCCAACAAATAATTACAGAGAATTCTTTCCCGACTGCGTAACTTTTGGGTGGACGCACTGATCCCCCTAAAAAAAAAAAACTTTTTTTAAAAAACCCAAGGGACACAAATAATTCAGCAGACAAGGCTACAAGCGGAGCTCTCTCGTTTCTGAGCGGGTCCGAGTGTTGCGTTTCCAAACGAAGAGAACGTGATACTGCGTGTGCGCAAAAGTAATGACGAACCCACTAGTGTGCCATGAAATATTCACGCAAGGAACGAGTCAACCGGTGGCTTTAAATGGTGGAGAGACAGACGTGAAGAGAGCCACGACTCCACACACACACACACACCAGCGGAGTGAGTCCGTTTTTGCATAAGATTCCTCGGCCAGAGTGCGCAAAAAAAAGTCAAAACCCCCGCGCGGATAAAGAGTCCACGATCACACGGACGAACTAAAACGTGGCAGCACCGACGACCGTGCAGAACTCAATCTTTAAATAAGTAATAAAAAAGTCCACTCACCGTGAAGAGTCTGCGACACGAGCCTGAAAAATGTGCGCAAGTAGTGGATTCGTGCGCTGTTCCCTCCGCTCGCAGCTTTGAGTCCCAGAGAACTTGTCAAACTAGTAGAGCAGAAAACTCTCTTCCGTGATTTAGGCTTTTTTTTTTTTCCTCCTTAAAACTTTTCCCCCTGTCAAGTCAAAGGGCGTGGATTCGTGGAGGAGGGAAGAGAGGGAAGAGCGAGCAGGAGTTTTTTTTTTCAGGAGAGAAAGGGTGTGAGGATCCAGGATTGTTTGCGTCTTTATTAAAAGTTAGGTGCGCAGCTGCCGGCGTGTCACGGTGATCAGGTTACACGCGAGCTTCAGGGATGAAGGGATGTAGGGCGTATGACATGACTTCATCCTTCTCTTCTTGAATTTTTCACCTATTAAACTCACACAGTGTGCGTGCGTGTGCTCGTGCGTGTGTGTGTGTGTGTTGTGTGAGGCGTGGTCGTTACTCCAGATCATTGCGGATCAGATTGAGATCAGGGTCAAATTCCAATCACCCTTCGAAACAAATAGACGAATGTTTTTTTGGCGACATTTAAAGTTTACTTCGTCCTCTTTCAGACCGAAGTAACTATACTGTAAAATAATGAATGTAACATGTTCCTAACAGCCATGTTAAAGTCCTGCAATTTATATTTTTCATTCATTTGTATCACAAATCATTTGTATACAGTATTAATGTGAGTGTTTACTCGCCATAATATATTTTTTAATCAGTTTATATGGAGCGTCTCAAAACAAAATGTATGTATAATTCAGTTTATCTTTAGAATGCTGTGGCTTACTTACTAACAGTTGTTGACATCCTACTATCTATTGTCTTTACTTCATTCTTTGGCTTTTATCATGTCACTCTTCTTTAGATAGTGATGGCCGCAGTGGTCAGGGGTCACTGCGGGATGGTGTCTTTTGCTTCTAACAGAAAAACTTGTTGTTTGTTTTTATTAACGTGTACAAATTCCAACACCAAATGCCAAATATGCATATTTACTGTCTGACTTCAGATACATCAAGCAAAGTGTAGTAACATGAAAACATGCAGACGTGGTCACGTTCACGGGTCGCGTGAAGACAACGGTCGTATGTTCTTCATGATATAAAAAGTTCTACAGTGACTTTACATCACGGCTCGGTCTGGGCTCCACATCAGAGCTACCCTCACGTTCCTCTGAGTCTCGTGGTAAAGACTTTTCTCTGCAGAGCCTCCTCAGGTTACTCACCTCGAAGGTCTTGGTGACCATCTGGCTGAGGGGGTCAGTTCCACTGAGATGTTGTTCAAGGTTGAGTGTTGAGAAGAGACTTTTCTAATAGTTAGTTTCTACATGATCCTTGACCTCATGAAGGTCACATAAGTCAAATGTTGTCACTGCTGTGTCATGAACCCTAACTTATCGTATTGATTCATTGGTCCTTCTGTTCATTAACCATCTCAGGGTCAAGGTGACCCGAAGGCCCGAATACAAATGTGTTTGCTGTATCCCTTGTGTTGTCTCTGGGTCAAGATGACAACCTCCACCGCTGCAAATGTATTTCTGGAAGCCAGGAAGGTCGCTCGGGTCACCTTGACCCTGAGATAACGCAAAGGTGAACTCAAGTTTTCTGGGGGTTTTTTGCCAGTTAATAACAAGCATGAAGACGAAAGAAACCTTCAAAACTTTTCTGAATCCAGATGAAACTACACAACACCACCATTGTCAATGAAGCTCCTCGGGGTCACCTGGGTGTCGGCGTGAGACAGTCGAGAGTGAAATCGACCATAAACTTAGTAAATCAATGACACTGTCTGACTGGGACAATAAAATATGTTTTATTATCAAGTTTCCCAGCATGCACCAGTGACTACAACAAGGAGTGAGACGGGTTTAAGACCTTCAGACGTCCAGGTCAGTTTAGGCCGCCCTGTTTGCTCGCCAGCGCTCCGATCAGCTGCCAGAACTCCAGGAAGGTGAGCTCGCCGTCGTTGTTGGCGTCCAGAGAACCCATGAGCTGGTCAATCTCCTCGGGGCCGCTGCAGGTCTGAGGACGAGAGAGAGTGAGCGAAGGAGACGGAGAGACAGGAAGTAGCTTCAACCGACCTTCACGTAGTTGGGCAGCTGCATGGTGACCAGGCTGTGGAACTCCTCCTTGCTCAGCGTGCTGGACGATCCGTCTTTGCCCGCGAAGGTCTTGAACTGACTGACCAGAGTGTTGATAGCGGCTTCCATGATGACGGCTCTCACTGGTCCGACGGTCTCAGCCACAGGTTTATATACACGCCGCCTGTGCAGGCCTCAGCGGAAAAAACTCGATCCAGACCCTCATGGGCTCTTATCTGAATCTAAAGTGGACTCGTTAAACCACCTATCTGACCAGGCCTGACACACTCCTGCCGTGTTACGCATCGGTTCTTCGGCCTCTTGTCGCCACCATCAGCCTCACACGCTGAGTCACCGCCGAGTCAGCGTTTAAATGTTTATACAAAACACCGCGTCGAAGGAAACTTTTTCGAAAGAATCGTGTGTCAGTGCTTCGGGATCGGTTTTTCAAACGATCACTTCCTCCCGTCGCCGTCTCAAGACATTCCAAAAGTCACCAGACCGTGAAGGTGAAGGAGCGGAACACGGACTGATGGAGGGCAAGTTCGCGCTCGTGGATCTAATCTGAGAGTAAACATCTGTGACGGGATGTCAGAGTTGTGAGAGAAGATGTTTCTCATTCCACAACGTCTCACCGACGAGAAGCTCCGGAGCTCGTCTTCAGTGGGGAAAGTACGGTGGCTGGGAAGAGACAAAATACCATTGATGAATAAATATTACATTTGTTTGAAGTGGTTTTACAGTGTTTGTAAATGTGTAGGAAGTTAGTACATTAGTCTTGATGTTTCAAGAGTTCATGAAGTTTTTAAAAGTCAACTGTTGATTTAAGTGTGTCTTAAATAGATGTTGGACTCTATTGTACTCATCAGTGTGTGTCTGTTTGTACAAAACTCTCTTTTCATTTAAATATTTACTTTAGAAAATGTGCTTAATCTGTGAAAACCTTTAGTTTTTCCGGAGATGAAATCTTGTTTACAATAGCCAAAGCCACTCTGCTGTGATTGGTCATTCAACAAGGTTTGTCACTGCGTGTCATCAATCCCGGAAGTCTCCACCTCTAAGTCAACACCTCTAAGGGACTCGTTGTATAGACAAAGCGGGGCGTGATTACAGCTGGCTGGAGGAGGAGTGAAGCCATTATTACATCATATTGGACTCCGCTCTCGTAACTTCTCGTTCGCTGAGATTTCAGAACTTTATAAAGTAATAACTTTAAACCATTATCATGATGAATTGTGATATTTGATAGTTTTAAGTTAAATCATATACGTGTTGTTAAGGATTTTCATGGCGGAAGGAAATCATTGTAGACCAGAATGAAGCTTAGTCTGAAAAGACAAGTGGTTGATTTTATTTATTTATTTAATTAAAATGAGCCAACTTTTAATCAAACATTACTCTCAATGTTACGTTTTCCATCTTGATGTTTGCAGTTCTTTTTAACTTTTTGTAGGTGGAAATCTGCATCAATGATACAACATCCTGGTCTTGGATAAAAATGCTTAAAAATGTTGTCCAAAAAAATGAAGTGATGACATACAAAAGAATTGGACAGAACAGATAAGATAGAACTGACTATCGCTGTGAACTGGGGATGCTGCTGCTGGTGGAACACTGTCAGCTCTGGTAGCGACTAGGGGTGTAAGATAATATCGATACAGTATATCACGATATTTTTACTCACGATACTGTATCGATATTAAACATCTAAAGACGCGTCACGACAAAGAAAATACGATCAGAAACAAGAAAGACGAAAGAAAACGAAGCAGTTAAACTTTGCTGTTGTGTAGAGAAACGTTCAGTCGACGCATGAAAGTCAACGATAACAAACGTTCTTGTTAGTGTTAATGTTGATTCAATCATTGAATCCGCCTCATACAATAAATAGAGTTTAATAGTGGTTTAATAAAGACTGACTGAGTTCCGTGTGTGTGACGTCACCGGACCCTCCGCTATTTGAACAAACTTCAGGATCAATAATGACACAAAAATACATTTAACAGGTTGAGTTTAGTCATAACACTGTTAAATACTTTACTTTTACTTTTAAATCGTGTCAAATCAGATCAATTTCTCTTTTTCTTTTACCAAAAATAATAAATAAAATAACTTCCAATTAAAGTAAAATGTTATTTCAAAGGTTAAATATATATTTAACAGCAGCTTTTAAAGCTGATGTTTGGACTCGTGTTTGCTTTAAAACAGAGTTTAAAGTTAAAAAATTAAACTGACAGATACTGGATATTGCATGTTGCTCCAGATTGTTTGTGTTATTGCACTTCATTGTTTAATGTTACTGTACTTTCACATTTGATTAGAGAAAGTATTTACTAATCTCTTTGCTGTAAAATCCAGAAAAAGTGTTGTATCTTTAAAAGAAACAATATGTCGTTGTTACTACAGTATCGCAATATATCGTTGTTACTACAATATCGCAATATATCGTTGTTACTACAGTATCGCAATATATCGTTGTTACTACAGTATCGCAATATATTGTTGTTACTACAGTATCACAATATATCGCAATATATAATTGTTACTACAGTATCACAATATGTTGTTACTACAGTATCACAATATATCACAATATATCATTGTTACTACAGTATCGCAATATATTGTTGTTACTACAGTATCGCAATTTATTGTTGTTACTACAGTATCACAATATATCGTTGTTACTACAGTATCGCAATATATTGCAATGCATCGTTGTTACTACAGTATCGCAATATATTGTTGTTACTACAGTATCGCAATATATCGTTACTACAGTATTGAAATATATTGTTGTTACTACAGTATCGCAATATATTGTTGTTACTACAGTATTGAAATATATCGTTGTTACTACAGTATCGCAATATATTGTTGTTACTATAGTATCGCAATTTATTGTTGTTACTACAGTATCACAATATATCGTTGTTACTACAGTATCGCAATATATTGTTGTTACTACAGTATCGCAATATATCGTTACTACAGTATTGAAATATATCGTTGTTACTACAGTATTGAAATATATTGTTGTTACTACAGTATTGAAATATATCGTTGTTACTACAGTATCGCATTATATTGTTGTTACTACAGTATCGCAATATATTTTTGTTACTACAGTATCACAATATATTTTTGTTACTACGGTATCGCAACATATCGTTGTTACTACAGTATCGCAATATATCGTTACTACAGTATTGAAATATATCACAATCGTTGTGACTACAGCGTCATAATATATCGCTATAGATCGTTGTAACTACAGTATCGTCATATATCGTTGGTACTACAGTATCACAATGTCGTTGTAACTACAGTATCAAAATATATCGTTGTTACTACAGTGTCGCAATATATCATCACACATGTATCGTGATACTTATCGTTTCGCCAGATTCTTGCCAATACACAGCCCTAGTAGTGACAGTATTTCCGTAGAGCGACAGTATTTCCGTAGAGCGACACAGAGGCGACACCGAACGACGTCGTGAAACACAAACACATCTCCCTGATGATGAAACTTTTATTGAAATGAACACTGACCCTACGTTAGAGCATGACAGGAGAAACAAAGAGAAGTATGAACAGATCTTCATGGGGTCACCAACACGCCCTCCTGAACCATCAGGCTGTCGCTCCGAAAACACTCTTGTTCTCTCAGAAAAATGCCTTTTTCGGGGCAAAAATCAAAACATTTGCTTTGGTTTCTCCGTAACAGTTTTCCCCCCAAAACAAACAAACAGAAAACGTTTCCACATTCATTTTGTGCCATAAAGAAAACATGAAACTGATCACAATCAGGAGGACGAATCCCTTCCAACATACAGTTGAGCAGTAAAGGCACAGCAGAGACTGATATCATCTTCCAACTCAAACGTTACGAAATCCGGTCGCAGTGTCGTGACGCAAATAAATTAACACTTCAAGGTTCTTCAGTCTTTGAAAAAAACAAAAATTTCCTCAACAATCTTTTTTTTAGTCACGTTTATTAATCGTAAACCAACCGAAACCACAGCAGCGGCGGCGTCTGCTAACTGGCGCGAGTACCTTCCGATCTGCTGCACTGGGATCAAATATTAAAGTTCTCTTCTAGCGGCTTATCTGGAAAAGTGCTAATGCGGTTTGTGGCGAACACTCTCGGGTTTGTATTGCTTGAGTTTCGTGAGCGGCACAAGAACTGGTTTTCTGATCGCTGCAGGTGGGGGGGGGGGCCGACGATTACTGTGTGAAATCTAGAAGGCAAACGCTCCGGGCTCTCAAACAGCAGTTTGTTTGCACAAATCCACGGAAGAGCTGCTGCTGCTGCCACAGAACCGGTCCGACCTGATCCCACTCTCAGCGCTGGGGTCCGACGCGTTCACTTAAAACTTTGAGGTTTATTTCCGAGAGATTTGTTTAAACCTGCAGCGGGTGGTGGGGGGGGGGGGTGGGTTTTTACTTCCCACGGCGGGCAAAGACCGAGACGCTCTCCACGGCTTCTTGTTTGAAGTGACGGTTCAGTGATGAGATGCGACATGCACGAGAGGAAAGTTCTGTAGCGAGAAACATTCTCCAGGGGGACAGACAGAGGTAGGTACGACAACTAAAGTCCAAGCACAAGTGGAGCTTCTAGGAAAAGACTTCGAGGGGGGACAGGTTTTATATTTCTTCTACAGCTCTTAGGAGGTCGTCGAGGAGCCGCCACTTGTGCTGCGTCTTTCCAAAACGTCTCCTCCGTCAGGTTTAGGACGTGGCGGCGAACTTCCACAGCGCCTCCCGCTCGAACTCCTCCATCTCCTCCTCCAGGGAGTCGTCGTCGTGGTCGTCCTCCTCCTGCCCCGGGCGCACCAGGGCGTCCACCATGTCCTCCAAGATGTCGGCCACGTCCTCGGCGAAGTCGCCGAACCGGATCCGATCGTGGATGAACACCCCGTTCTCGAAGTACTCCGCCGTCAGCTTGCGGATCCGGTCCTTGCTCTGGACGGACGAGCCCGCCAGCTTGCCCAGGTAGCCCTCCAGCAGCTCCTCGAACTCGGGCAGCTCCACGGGGTAGAGTCCCTCCCTGGCGGCGCACTCGTCCACGGAGCCGCAGCGCACCTGGGGACGGATGTTGCGCCGGAGCTTCTGCTCCTGGTGCGTCCAGAAGTCCTGGTGGTCGGGTTTGTGCTGTTTTTGGGGGGCCTTCTTCCCATCATGGTCCCGCCACGGTTTCTCCTTCCTCCTCTCCTCCCGGTCCATCCTGCGCTCGCCCTTCTTCCTCTCCCACTCGTCTTTGTGCTTCCTCCACGACTCCATGTGAGAAGAGTTGTGCTTCTCGGACTTCCTCTCCTTCTCCTTCCGGTCGTCGCGCTCCTTCCACTCGCCCTCTTTGCCGGGCTTCCTCTCCTTCTCCCCCGTCCGCTCCTTCTTC
Source organism: Callionymus lyra (assembly GCF_982586985.1). Classification (NCBI taxonomy): domain Eukaryota; kingdom Metazoa; phylum Chordata; class Actinopteri; order Syngnathiformes; family Callionymidae; genus Callionymus; species Callionymus lyra. Next base: position 17,226,631 of record NC_141820.1, read on the forward strand.
GCCTCCTTCTTCCACTTGCGCTCCTCTTTGCTTCCCCTCTGCTGAGGCTTCTTCCTCCCCCACCTCTCGACGTGCTCCGAGAGCCGCTGGTGGATCTCTTCCAGGTTCTCCCTGACTCGCTTCCCGTCGCCTCCGTCTTTCTTCATTCCTCGCAGCCTTTCCTTGCTCTCGTCCAGGAGATTCTTTTGTCGCTGGAGTTCCTGTTTCAGCTTGTCGCCCCCTTTTGTCTCCTTCCTTCTCTCCGGGCTGGACGAGGCCTGGTGACTGCCATCTTTTCTGTCCGGCTCGACTGTGGAGAGAATTGATCGCATTATTTAACAGTACTTTCGACATCTGGACGGAAACAAAGATTAACATTCCAAGACTTAAACTCCTGAGAGGGTTCAAGTCTGTAACTGATCATCATCATCATTAACGGTCGCACAACTCTTGTTGTGTCGTTTGTTCTGCAGGTAAAAACTAAAAGTGGAAACCAGAATGTAACGTAGTTACTTTCTACTGACTCCTTCAAGAAACATCTTAAGACGTTTTTATTTGTTCAGGCTTTTCCTTGATTTTCTGGAACTCCTGTTGTGTTATCAGTTTTATCTTGATCTTTAAAATATATACTTTATTGAATATTGTTTTAATTGTTTAAGCGCTTTGTGACCCTGGTCTGGAAAAGCGCTATACAAATAAAAATTACTTACTTACTTACTTACTATAGAGACGGAGATGAGGGAGGTGAAGAAGAAAGTGCAGACAGGGGCAGAAGCGAAAGAGAAGCTTAAAAGGACAGTTTACTTTATTAATCGTATTAATAGTATTTTTCCAATTATAAATTGTATTAACACGGCACTGTTTGATTTCATTTCCCCAGTGAACTTAGTGGGGATTATCTTATCTTAAATGTCAAGTATGGTCTTGAGAGCCAGAGATGAAGATACTGAGGTTGAGTGACTACGAGGACGAGACATGCGTTCATGAGAGGAACATGTTGAGACGAAGAAAGGGAGGCCAGATGTTTAGATAGATGGAGAAAAGAGATGGTGTTGAGGAAGACAAGAATGAGGAGGATGATGATAAAGGAGTACATGAAGGTGGGTCTTAAGGATTGGGTTATGAGAGCCTCCAGAGATCCCAGACGTGGCCCCGCCCTAAGAGGAGTCTGGTCCACTGAACTGCTGGTTCTTGCACAACAAACGGTTGCAGCTCAGGAATGCTTGACCATAAAATCATTGCACAACTGTGGAGATCTTACTCAGCCCCTAAAAGAATTCTTGTTCTGAACTTGAAGATGCAAATGTTGATGCCGAACTGAGACAGAAACTAAAAAACAAGAGAGCATGAGCCGCACCTGTGAGTTGACTGAGTTCTGTGACTCGAGCTCTCAGAGTCTCCAGTTCGTTCCTCAGTTCGGGCAGAGACGTCAGCTCCTCCTTCAGCCTCAGGTTTTCTGTTTCCAGGTCCACTTTACCCTTTTCATCCCCGCTGGCCGTCACCGCCTGTAGTGCCGAGTCCAGTTCTGCTTTCTGAGCCTGAGAAGATCCATGCTGGAGTTATTATCGTGAGCTTCAGTCGAGTGTCCATGTTTGTAAGTTCACGGTGTAATACCACGACGCCTCGCGGTGTAATACCACGACGCCTCGCGGTGTAATACCACGACGTCTCGCGCTGTAATACCACGACACCTCGCTAACCACGATGTCTCGCACTGTAATACCACAACGTCTAACGCTGTAATACCACGACGCCTTGAGGTGTAATGCCACGACGCTCACGTTATAATACCACGACGTCTCGCGCTGTAATACCACGACGTCTCGCGCTGTAACACCACGACGTCTCGCGGTGTAACACCACGACGTCTCGCGGTGTAACACCACAACGTCTAACGCTGTAATACCACGACGTCTCGCTATGTAATAACATGACGTAATACCATGACGTCTTGCGCTGTAATACCACAACGTCTCGCGCTGTAATACCACAATGTCTCGCGGTGTAATACCACAACGTCTCGCGCTGTAATACCACAATGTCTCGCGGTGTAATACCACAACGTCTCGCGCTGTAATACCACAATGTCTCGCGCTGTAATACCACAACGTCTCGCACTGTAATACCACGACGTCTCACGGTGTAATACCACAAAGTCTCGCGCTGTAATACCACAACGTCTCACGGTGTTATACCATGACACCTCGCGGTGTAATACCATAACGTCTCATGGTGTAATACCACGACGCCTCGCAGTGTAATAACAAGACTCCTTGCATAAACACGATGTCTCGCGGCGGAATACCACAACGCCTCATGGAGTGACGCCATATCCCCTTGTGAAATAACGCCACGGCGCTAACATTTTGACAGATTTTTGAGCAACGGGTTCCGCATAAAATCGGTTAAAGGTCAGTAAGTACGCTGGATCTGTGTTTTTATACTTTGTTTTCATCAAATAGTGGAGCAGAAATGATGAGCTTCAAAGAACATCTGAAAAACATCTGGAAACATCAGCCTTTGACAAGATCTGACGCCTTTTGAGACAAACTAATCTGGCAAAAATGGTTGCAACTTTCTTGTCTGTCTTATGGAGGCAGACGTTTTCATTCTTTTCTTGAGACTCAAGTTGGCTGTTAATTCACTTTTGTGTTCTGCTGGTGGACTTTGAAATTCCACAGCGTGTCAACTCATCGCAGGGAGGATGCAGACCCTCTGCCGGCCAAATATTCAGGGCGTACGACGCGTCCCACCCAATAACAGTCCAGATTGTCCCAAACATCCTGTTGCTCTTTTTGGGGGTTAAAACGGATGAGCGACTTGTAAACTGACCTGCAGTTGAGCCTCCAACTGAGCTATTTGTTGGTTTTCCTGCGTCAGTTTGGCCAGCAGCTCCTTCATTTCCTGGGGGTCACTCAGGGGGTCCTGGGTGGGAGCAGAAGAGGGCGACACGTTTTTACACTCAACTTTGTTGGTTCAACGACCAGAGAGGACCATGACGGCGGAGACACAGACCTGGCTTTGTTCTCCCTCGCTCGGGTCGGAGGCGTCAAAGTCACCTGTCGAGCAAGAAGACACATCAGTGACACATCAGTGACACATCAGTGACACGCGTCTCGCTGACGCGCTGCCGGAACAATGCCTCGCGCCGCGGTCCACGCTTTCATCCCCGCATTCTTTGGAGTTCACGCGTGGCGAGTAAACAACAGAAACTCTGCAAGGATTCTTGAAGGTTGTGAATACCGGACGTGTGACGCAACAACCTCAACATCCCCTCTCTGTTAGTCCTGAGACAAGCTACCAGCTTCAGTGTTGGTTAAATTACACACCTGTGCTCCCTTAAGAACTACCATCAGCGAGGCTCGTGGACACACTTCCGCTCAGTCGACACAAATTCAATCATGCGTCTGGAGCTCACCGTCGATTGACGTTTAGTGCTGAGCTGGCATTTAAATGTGGGGTAGATGTTCCTCAAGATGTTTTCGAACATGCTGCATTTTGAGGTTCAAACGTCTGTTTAAGATACTCTGGAAAATGATCCTAGGTTTTCCTCAGTTTAGTTTGATTAACAAATCAACATCAAATGAAAACGGGCTGCTCTTGAAAACGTTTTCCACATGTTTTATGTTTGTGTTACAACATTTTTGTGTTTGGCTGCAGTCCAGGTGTGGAGATGCCTGATGAAAAACAGCATTTATTCACACACATTTTAGCATTTACACATTCCTTGTCTGACACTAACATTTACAACGTAAACTTGTTCATTTTTCATTACCGTAACTGTAGTAATAGTTTAATATTGATCCTGTCTTAATATATTATAATAAGGCTTCATCTCGGACTTTAGAGGAGTAAATTGGCAAGAATACTTATCACGGTACAATATATTACAATACAGTAGGAATAAGGATATTACATATATTTGTAGACTTGCCTGTGTACTCGACCCTGGTGTTGCAGGATTTACAGACCACATGACTTTAGATAAAGTTGTACAGTAAGTAAGTAAGTAAGTAATTTTTATTTATAAATCGCTTTTCCAGACCAGGGTCACAAAGCGCTTAAACAATCGAAAGAATATTCAAAGTATATACTTTTAAGGTCAGTAAGTAATAGTTATTTGTAAAGCACCTTTCTAGACCAGGGTCACAAAGCGCTTGAACAATCAACAGCAATACACATTTAAAAATACCTACAAATATAAAAACTCTAAAAGGCGAAGACAGAAGACAAACAAAGAATTTACAGAAAACAAGTAAGTAAGTTAAAGAGAAAAGCACAAATAAAAATGTATTCAAATTTTTAACTGCTTTTTATTTATTTTTTATTTTTATTTTTTTAAACCAAAGCATGTCCAAACATCAGCTTTAAAAGATGCTGAAGTCGACTGCATCCTCTAGTCCTCAGTTTTCGCTATCTCACAGCATTTAATGAATGACTGCTAGAATCCAGAGGTTTAATTTAAAAACAAAAATTAAAAAAGAAGAGAAACAACTTTATTGAACTGTAAACTATATAAACTCTATCTGCTAAATAATGGTTAGAAAAAATAGATTTTGACAGACATTTCTGTCAAATACCGATACAGTATCGAGAGAAAAGCTAGATCGATACTTGTTAACACCCCTGTCAGACTTCATCTGGATTCATAGATATTAAAACATGACAGCTCAACATTTAATATTTGTAATGGCAGTTCAACTCCGAACAGTGATGTAGAGTGTGATGATGCAACATTTCACCTGTCAATCATGTGACCCAATAATGCGTCTCCTGGTGTGAGCTCACAGGTGAGGTCTACCTGAAGGACTAAAATACTTGCTACAGGGTGAACAAATGAGCAGCAGCTAAGTTGTTTATTTTCGCCTCAAGTTATTTACTTTCTGCATTTTTTTTTAACATTGCCCTAAACAGACCTACAAGTCTCGAACCACGTGTTTACGGTCGTCGGAATTAAAGCTTCTGCGCCGATTATGGTGACGTCACGGTCTAAACCCACGTTCCTGCACTGACCCCCTATGGCCAGTTGAAGAACTGCATTTTAAAATATTTCACTGGTTATTCTCTCCAAGAACAGTTTGCATCTTGTTTCGAGGAGAGATCAAAATGATAGAATAGAAAATTATTATTTTACTATTCACATTATCGGTTTAATTTTAAATCCAATAATTTGTCTTTCTCTTCTACCACAACATGTTATAATGAAAAGACAAACAAATGTGTTGTGTATTTGCTAAATCAAATCAACAAATGACAGCAAATGTGTTTAACACATATAGCTGGAGACATATTTGAGCCAAGAAAAGTCAACTTTGTTAACAACCGGACAAAAATGGTGGCATGCGATCGTCTGGACTGAATGTTGCATCAGGGCAGGAATGTCAACTATAAATTAACCCTGTGCATTTACACACCTGGTGTTGGACGTGTGATTTGAATATAAGACTTCTTCCTAGGAAGGACCTGCAACAACAACAAGACTAGTAGCAACAGGCAGAAACTAATCATTAAAGTAGTGGTTTAGCATCATCACGTCTCCTCTTGTTATAAGAAAACAAAAGTCAACCCATAAACAGCTTCTGAATCCTGAACCCCAGGATCAAAAACTATATTAAAAGCAATATTTATATTATTCATATCAAAGAAAGTCCAAGTTAAATGAGAAGGAGAAGTTAAACTAGGTCAAGTTTTGTTGACACTGCTGTCCTGAGGTGTGTTCAGTCATAAACCTTGAGCGGTTTGACTTTCAGGAAATAGAAAATAAATTAATTTAAGTCTCCATTTTGATGGAAAACTGCTTTATTTTGGGTTGTGTTAAAGTCCCGTATTAAGTAGACATCATGAGGCAATTTAAAAGAAGATTAATTCAATAACTGAGTTAGTATCATTACAGCGTCAGTATGTCCGCAGGACCACAACGCTACAATCTAATAAAAAAAATTGAGTTACAGATTTGTGAAGAGTTTAAGCTCAAAACATGATGTTCCTGTGAGCGTTAATCACATTTGTGTACAGATCTATTTCTTGTGAGGCAGAGAACATGCATGTCATTTTGTGGACAGTTTCAACATCGCGTGCTACTCAATAAAAAAACGTACTTCGACAGTAGACGTGTAGTTGTTTAAGTCCTTCTGTGGACAGTTAAGAATACTGCTTTATGAGATGTAAAATATCATAATCGACCCCTGATCAATCACACTATACTAAAAAAACATATGGCCCAGAGAAAGTAGGTATTAGTTATTTGTTAAGCACATTTGGCCAAACAGAGGCCAAATCATTGAATGTGCCTTTATTCAATCCAATAAATGATCATTTAAAGCACCTGAACTGACCTTGTCGGTCACTAAACTATTTTTTAAGCATCATCCACTGTAAGCTGATTTCTAGGAAACATAGATTTGGAATGTCAGCAATTTATTGCAACCCCCATCACACTCTGATGAGACCCTTATTTTGTAGTTATTGTATACTCTCCAATAAACCGAATGTTCGTCGTTTAAAGTGTGAAAAGAACAACCCAATGATCAGGAGTTGAATCAAAGAGCGCAGGCGCCCCCTGGTGTTGGTTATAGTTGGTCACAAGCCTAATCATCTTTATACAAAACAAAGACGTGTTGGAGAGATTTTAAGAAATTAACAAAACATCTGTTTCAAGATTTGATCGCTTGTTTACCTGACGTTCTTGGGGAATAAACTAGCACAACTGAACAATCTCCAGATATTCTTCGATTAATCAGTATTGCTAAATACCTTTATAATTGATAATGTAGTCCATCCATCCATCTTTCTAAAAAATATGAAAGTTAATGTGCATCGTCTGGCTGTCAATATGAGGCCATGAATCAATAAGACTGACTTTTTACAGCATCATAATCACACTTTAAAATAAAAAAATACAACATTTCAAGCACTTGTTTTTTGTCTATTTTTGTAGTCTTTTGTTTCAATGTGTAAAAAAAAGTAAATAAAACTAAATCTGATTGTAAAAAATAATAAATGTTATGCTGCAGCACCACGCAAAGGTCACAGGAAATAAGGGTTGTTGTGGCTCACTCACTTCCTGTGGCCTCTTTGGGACTCCACACCTTACACCGAATTTATTTAAATAGATTTTAATTTTTGTTTTATATCATTTTTTTTTACAATTAATGATGTGTATTGAATGTTTTTGAAACGTTGAAATAGGACACCCTTTTTTTGACACGTTTAAGAAAAAAAGGCAACAACAAAATAAAAAAGTCTAATTTGGATGTAAATTTTCAGTTTCAAAAATTCATATTCAAGTCTGATGACACACATTTACTTCCAACACATTTAAACGTGTGTCAACATTATCTGCACTCAACTAGTCTTGTCTGTAGTGACTCTTCACCGCAAGGATGTTAAACTCAACCAACAAGGAGCTGAAACTGTTCAGAAGACAAAATATACATTTTTAAAAACTAAAAATGTATCAGTAACAGGGAGTACAGTCTGATAGATGAAAAGATATTACTTTCCTGCTTACTTAAATCTTGATTATCTTGATCTTTAAAGTATGTACTTTTTTTAATATTGTTTTGATTGTCTAGGCGCTTTGTGACCCTGGTCTCGAAAAGCGCTATATAAATAAATATTACTTAAATATTACTTAAAAAACACTGAGCCAACCTTTACCGGTGACTGATGAGAGGGACTTACCGGAGAGGAACAGGGACCCCAAGAAGAGCAACACCAGAGCTCCCACAATGCACTTGTTCACAGAGAACCAGGGCTTCTCCGGCGTCTTCTCGGCCATCTTGAACTCCAGCTCCTCTTCCTCGTCCTCCTCGTCCGACGTTCTCGGTCTGGGCCCGTCGAAGGGAGGAAGGTTCCTCTTCCGCAGACCTTCGTCGAAGGGGCTCGCCTGGTCGAAGCTCGCCGACTCTTCTGAGGCGGGAGAGAATAAATGTTACTCTGCGGGTCCAGACAGGAACAGAACTTATTTGTGATGAAATCATGCCTGAGCATTTCTTCTCTTCTCATGATACATGAACTATATTTCATAGCGGTAGGAAAGTTTTAAAATGACCACCACTCCTGTCTGTGGTTTCAAAATAAACTATTTTTCTTCCCAAAAATATTAAAAACACACAATTATTGCTCTAGAAAGGGCATTTAATGAAAATAAATTCATATTTAAGTTTGTTTGTTCACTCAATTATTCAATATAACCTTTAAAACAATATTTATTTGGCACCCGAGGAGAAAGACTTCAGCGTCACCAGGATATGAACCATCAAAAGATGTTTTATGTTTTATAAAGAAAGCATGAGAATAAATAAATGCTTGAGGCGTTTGTGCTGTTTGATCCTGTGTCAACACGCGTTGTATCGACTCGGTATGTTCTCTTTAAACAAATAAGAAAGTAAGAGGAGAACTTCTCAGAAATTAACTTAAAAACACAAGAGTGATTCCTTGTTCACGTGTCATTTAATTCCTAAATCTAATAATTCCACATTCAGAGATGGATGTCTTCGGTGAGCAACATTCAGACTTTTCCTCACCTTGTAGTTCTTCCTCTTGTTCCTCTGACTCGTCGTGTTCGGGGAACCTCTCGGTGTCCTCCTCGACGCCGACCTCCTCCGCTCGCATCTCTTCCACGGCGTCCTCCCTCGCGGCCTCTTCCACCGAGCTCCTCTCCACGGTCTGGTCCACGAACGTCTCCTTCACGATCTCCGCCACAACAGCTTCCTCCTCAGCAGCCTCGTCCTCGACCGTCTCCTCGACCGTCTCCTCGACTTCAGCCGAGTCGACGATCTTCGACTCCACGTGGACGTCGGGATCTTCAGCAACATCGGGATCATCTTCATCAGCAGGAAGATCTGAGGCCGTCAGTGTTTCAGGAACGATCTTAGTGTCTTCTTCGTGAGTCTCTTCAGGAAGCAGCTCGTGGTCTTCGCTCAGGTTTACTGGAGGATCGGCCGGCCGGTCGACCTCCGACCCGGCGACAGGGCAGATCTCTTCGGGCTCAGCCGTGTGAAAATCTGCAGCAGGAATCTCCACCGCAGGATCAAAATGGACATCGGTGACGAAGGACGTGTCCCCCAGGGGCTCCATGTCGGCGGGAGAGCTGGCGACGATGTCGTGGATGACGGGAGGCTGACTCTCCTGGTCCAGGTCTGGAAGGTCCGGGGTATGGAGGAGAGGACTTCTGCGAGTCGGACTGGAGGGCGCCGGACCGATGCTGGAGTCTGAAGAGGTCTCCTGACACACCTGGAGCAGAAATGATGACGAGCTAGGTTAGAGGTCAAAGACTCACTGGAGTAAAAAATGATTTTACGTGAAGTTAAACCTACATATTTGTGATTAAATATCCTCAGGGGCCACTTTTTAAATACAGGGTCTGTTTTAATGGGCCATCACGCAAAAATAAAAAGAGCCAAACATATAAAATCAATAAAACTATTTAAAAAAAAAGGTTATTTTATTGCATTCTACTTAATAATGTTTGTTTTAAATATTATTATATTCACTTAAATCTTTGCGGAGGACAATAGTAATAATAACAAAAGTGAAGGAAACAACAACCCTATAGTCACCCTAGAGACTAGTGATAACATAAATTAATAATCTTTGACCTCACAAGGGCCACATAAATACAGGTATTTTCTGGGATAGTTAGTTTGGTATCATAGTTAGTTTGGTATCATTACTATTGTCCTCCACAAAGATTTAAGTGAATATAATAATATTTAAAACAAACATTAGAGGTCAAAGACTCACAGGAGTAAAAAAATATTTTATATGAAGGTCAACCTACATATTTGTAATTAAATATCCTCAGGGGCCACTTTTTAAGTACACTGTTTTAATGAGCCATCAAATAAATAAAAGGAGCCAAACGTATAAAAATCAAGAGATAAAATCAATCAAAATATTTAAAAAAAGGTTATTTTATTGCATTCAACTTAATAATGTTTGTTTTAAATATTATTATATTCACTTAAATCTTTGTGGAGGACAATAGTAATAACAAAAGTGAAGGAAACAACAACCCTATAGTCATATTTAGTGACTAATAATAACATAAATGAATCATCTTTAAGGGCCACATAAATACAGGTATTTTCTAGGACGGTTAGTTTGGTCTCAAGCGAGTAGTTACAGCTCACTCACCTGCTGTCCCTCCTCAGACAGAACCGTTTCTACTGGAATGTCCACCGGTTTAAACTCCAAAGCGGCTCCTGCGAGAAACAAAACGTGAGCTGAATAATGTACAGTAAAAGACATCGTTGATCTCTTGTGTTCATCCTTCTCTTCACCTGCCAGGTCCTCGCTCAGGCTGGGTGCGTCCCCCAGACTCTCCGTGCCGTCGTCCACCTGACCCACATTCTCCACGCCGGCCTCCTGTGACGGAGACAAGACTGGGGTCAACAAGACTGGGGTCAACAAGACGGGGTCAACAAGACTTCCGTTTAAAAATATGGGACTTTTGAGTTACGGTTTATCAGCATTTTTCTCTTTTAGGTTAAGCTATAATATATTACTAAACTATTAAACTAAAATCAACGTAAAACACACAAATACAACGAGTTATACATATTAAAAACAACAGATAAAACACATATATACGTCAAAAGAAAAGGAAATATGTTAAGAGTACTGTCGTGGTTGTATTTAGGTCATCTTTTGGTCAATTTGACAGGTACTGACCACTGCCATAATAATGAAGGCGTGTGTAAATCTTAGCCAGTGTTATGCTCATACGGTCTTATGGTCCAAAACCTCAACTGTTTGAACCCTTTAGGTTTACCTCTGGTGAGAGGAGGGTCCAGCTGTTGGTGGACGAGCCGCTGCTGCCTGCACTGTGGCTATGGTCCGACATCTCCCCCTTCAGGCCGCACTTGGCACAGCAGGGAACTGATTTTCCTTCTTTTTTTTAATATCCTGCAGATTTTAAAACAAAACAGCCGTGAATTCAACACTGCGGATGAATCCATCCAATAATAACACCCAGAGGCTTCACTTTCCCAGCAGACACGTACACAGAGACGGTTAAAAAACAGAGAATTGTCATTGCTATCTGGAACAAAAACGCTAGTCGAACATTCTATACTGCAGCCATGAGCGCACATGACGAGTGAACACCCGCAGTGTCGGGAGTTGTTTGTGACCTAAAAAAAAAAAAAAAAGAAGGAGAAAAAAAGGGAGGAGGACACGCCGGATAAACACCGGATTGTCGTTAATACAAGTTATGTAACGATGGCTTCCATCAGAGCTGCTGCGCAGTTACACAAAGACACGCATCAACACAAAGATGTTCAACTTACACCCACTCATTCATTCCATACGTGTGCATGTGTGTGTGTGCGTGTGTGACCCCCACAAAAAAAATGGTTAAATCTCGTCCGACCCCCCGCGGAGTCCACGCGCGTTTATACTCACGATCCCACGTCACTATGTGGATTTAAAGACACTGAAGCAGCGTCAACACTTGTGTGCAGAGGATCAACAAAGGATGTTGGGAAGACGAGTCTCTCCCACTCTTCCGCCTTCACGTGCACGTCCTTCCCACGCACGCGCAGCTAACCCCCCCTGTCATCAACACCGGATCACAGAACTAAACATGTTTGTTTACCTCAAGTCTTCTCACTTCTTCTTCCCCCCCCTAGAGTTAAATAATCTCCAGCGTCCTGCGAGCACGAACGAGGTTCCAGTCTCCCTGTGAACTTGGAACTTTGGGAATTCCAGGATGCGTCACGCAGATCCCAGGAGGTGTCGCAGCCAATGGGATGAGAGGAAGGGGAGACTTAAGCCCCGCCCGAGGATGGGCTGCGCCAATCACAGGCTGGAGGTGTCGTGTCAGGAAGAGGGAAGGTTGGCTTGTGATTGACGGCGGCAGGTTGGAGTGGCAGGTGATGAGGACCAGGATCCTTTCTGGTTTGGAATAATACAAACTCAGGACGGGTTTATATAGAGAGGAGAGGAGCCACCCGAGCACTGACACGTCTCTGCGAGGCTATATTTGACTGAGGGGGAATTTATCGTTGTGGGCAGAAAGTCCCTTCTCCAGTGCACTGGACTGACATCTTAATTCAAATATAAAGAACCAATTGTTTTAATTCAAGATAAAAAATACCATAAGATAAACAAGGCCAAGAAAACATTCCATCACTGCCATGTCAAGGATAATATGCAATAAAAAAAGAGTATCCAGATGAAATCCAGCCCTTTAAGTAGAACACACCTTGCTTTTTTTAAAGTGTATCTTAAGACAAACAGAAGTGAGTCAAGGCCTGAGTAAACACGGAACGTTCACAGGATAAATATGATGTCAAAACAAATATGCAGTTGTCATATTTCTACTTCGGGCCAACCTGAACAAAACGTCATTGAAAGAGAAATAATATGTGTGAGATCAAGAGGTTAAATAGCAGCTCAAACTGGGTTGGATTAGGACACAGACAGAAGTCGAGCCAAAAGACAATTTGTGACATAAGCAGGATTGAAAAAAAAGGCCTTTTAACGCTTGTGTTATCTCAGGGTCAAGGTGACCCGAAGGCCCAGAACAAATCATATTCTGATTTTCATTTTCCTCTTACCAAATCCTGATCACATTAAAAAGGCAAATGCATGAAATGTATATTTAATACATTTATATATAATTTATAAAACAATATTGTGACGATTGCCAACTAGGAAAAAGTTTAACAAAGTTAAAATAAAGTACCAAATACTACGTCAAGATCATTAACAGAATCAGAGACTTTTATTGCCAGCTTTTGAAACCCAAAATAGGATTATATTTTAAATTCAGTACAGAATACAAGAATAAAAAAGACAACACACAAAAAGGTAGTACAAGCACCAAGGCAGCCATTCTGCAGTATATTCATTTTTAAGCCATTACAGAAACAAGTGAAAGACAAGTATTAAATATATATGAAGGTCAAAATAAATAAATAAATACTAAAAAAGGCCATTTTTAATTATGTTTTTGAATTTTCTTAGCTAGGTAATGGATAGTTAATCCCCTTACATGGCAGCTTATCTCAACTAGCCAAGGTACTGTTTATTTGGTGTCAATCCCAGTGATCTTGTTCAACCATATATGTTGAATAAGTTTATCAACAATAAATAATGCCAAAAAAAAAAATCCTAAATCAAAACTAAACTTTGGTTCTCATGTCAGCAAACCAAAGCGGTAGTAAAATAGGACGGTTCTGTAAAGTGGTGATTAAAGACACATGAGGTTCAGGTGAACATACATGTAAGTTACTAGTTAAAAAACCTGAAGCGTGTCAACACTTCTGTGTACACGCGTCATGCATATTTCGACCAATCAGTAGTCTCAATGACGCCTACGTCACTTCTCTCAGGATGTCGTACTAACCAATCAACAGCGCGATCAGGAGGGCCTTTAACCAATCAACAGCGCGGTCAGGAGGACTTCTAACCAATCAACAGCGCGGTCAGGAGGGCCTCTAACCAATCAAATCGTCGCGCCAGTTTGAACGCTGTAACGCGGTCTGGAGCGAGCAAAGGTTCGAGAGGGAAACAAAGAAGCAACAACTCACTCGTGACGGAGCCTGAAGTTCTTAAAAACCGAGGCTAACATCCTCCACACGCTGCAGGTAACATGTTATTTCTTGTTAATGGCAACTCTGACACTTTAAGTATTTGTACTGGATGTGTTTGTGTTGTTTAGAAGTAGCTCGCTGAGAGCTAACTTTTAGCTTTAGCTTCTCCTCCTGACCTGTCCTGACCACACCGTGAAACTGTGTTTCCTCCACAGCTTCCTGTTGTCTTTTCACCAACTCGATACACAACATGTCAGACAAACAGATCCACTACTCCGAAAAGTACACGGATGACAAGTACGAGTACAGGTACGTGATTTCATTGGAGTCCTGTCGACCGGAAACGACCCCACAATCCAGATTTAATAAACTAGGTTTTGAACTTGTTCAAAAGTGTCCTCAAATATATTTAAAGTTTGGTTAATGTAAAATATTGTTAAATGATTTAAATGACAAGATTGTAATGATTCTCTTGCATACTTTGAATGACACTTGACGTGCAAATACATCAATGACGTGACGAAGCTAAACAACATGAAAATATGATGATGGGCCTTTTTTTTCTTCTAAATATATCTCAATTTACTTCAAAAGTTATTTCAGGAAAATGACATTGTCACAAAAAAGACAAATGGATCAAGAGATAAAGGGGCCCAAAACAAAAAAATCATTTTATGACATTGAGGTATGTTGAAATTAATAATAAAAAGAACTGTAAAAATGAAACTGTTAGTGATCAGAGGAATTTCTACATGATCATTCATTGCAATCACAAGGGCCTCATGTGGCCCCCAAGGCTGCCCTTAACCCAGGTCTGATGGAGGTCCACTGCAACCCACTTATAATATTTTACTTTTAGCATTTTGTCTCGTTTAATCTGTTATGAAAACAAAGTAGTTGAATGCAATACATAAGTCATAATACTATATTTTAAAAAGTAAACCGTGTCAAGCTTATTATTGCAGATTTATGTATAAAACTTTTTGCCTTTGGAGTAGCTACATATTTCACAAGCCTAACGGCCCCTAATCTAGAGTGTAGCTGACTTTTATTAACTTTCTTCATCATGGTGATGTTAACTCTGAACTAGAAGTGGCTCCTGTGGCCCTTGTACTTTTAAACACCCTTTTATTTTAATATATTTTGGTGCAGCCAGTCTAAAATATAGGAAACGATGTAGTTCACGTGTCAGGCCTGTTTGTGGCGCTCTAAGACTCTTGCAAGAAACCAGAAGGAACGTGAGCATGTAACATACCTTTTCAAAGTCCATGTAGAAGGTTCTTTTCAAACAAGAATTTTGGGCTTAATAATTTTTAGCTGCATCTTTTTTAATAACACGCTTCCATTTTCCTCAGGCACGTGATGCTGCCCAAAGAAATCGCTCGACGTGTCCCGAAAACACATTTAATGTCTGAGGCTGAATGGAGGAACCTGGGAGTCCAGCAGAGCAAAGGATGGGTTCACTATATGATCCACCAACCAGGTATCAACTCAGTCTCACCACATAATCCTGGTCTGCTGCAGTAGAATGTTCTAAAAAGTTTAATATCAACACACACAACCAAATATTGTCACTCATGGTCATTTTATTATCAATGGCAACTACTGCCCTTTCTTTTCGGAGACCTAGAGCTGCTGATGTCACGTTAATGTGAGCACAGGTGTTGGATTTACTTCATATTACTCTGAGTTTGGATGACAAGAAATATTCTGGACTTCCTGTGTTTGGGCCTGGACTGTGTGGCTGCAGAAGCCATTTTAATATTTATTTGTTTTCTCAATTGAAGTCTTGGTTACAAAAATGCATGTGTTTACCATCAGTACAATATTTACTATTAAGGGAATGTTTAACCTACTTTTTCTAAAGGATGCATGAATGTCAGCATGAGAGTTCCTCAAGTCAAGACTTATTATTCTTAGAAAAGTTCCATAATTGATAAATTCCTATCAAACAGATTTAATTACACATTCACAGACTCGGTAGCTGAGTTGTGAGTCGTAAATAGACTTCAGCGCCGCTCGTGAGTGACTGGCCAATTACAGCATATAAATAAAATCACGCAGCAGCCATCTCCAATTATTCTCTTATTATTTGTTCATGAGACGGTAGTGAAGGTTAAGAAAACACAACCGGTTTATTCAGTCTGAAGGGGAGTTTTCATTTTATTTGGTAGACCATGATGTTATTTTCTGTTCTCACTAAAAAGGGCATAAATATTGGTTAAGTTTCAGTTCGGGAAATGTTTCAAGTCCCACGACACACGTGGACATTATCAAATCACTGCATACAACATAGAAACAAAGACAAAAGCACTAGCTTAGCTTTTTTTTTTTTTACATTTCCACAGCCATAAAAAAACAAATTAATTCCAGGCCATGTGTATGAAATTGTAGTAAAAGTTTCACTACTTTTTCATTTTCCCTGACACCACTTGTGCAAAAAAACTTTTCTGATTGTGTATGAGAGGAACCATAAATGAAGAACAAACTGAATAAATATACATACATACATACATACGTATAAGAATAAATACTATTTTTCTTCAGAGGATAAAGTAACTATATTTAAATGCAAAGTACGTACATATTTACTGCTCAGATCCATGTTTGCCTCACTAGTCGTGTTGGTACGTCTTTTGGCGGCGCAGCTATTTACCCATAATCCCCTGTTTCACACCAGAGCCTCACATCCTTCTTTTCCGGAGACCTCTGACCAACATCTGAACCAAAGACTCGTCCTCACTGGAACTTTTTATTCTGCCGCTCCATGAAGTACGGTGGAGCTGCTGCTTCCCCCCCGAGGACCCGTGGGCACCGGCGACTTATAATTTGAGCCGGTCTGGTCGGCCCCCTTTTGAAGAGCCGTACAAAGACTCGAGTGCATCAACATGATGTCACCTCCCCCTGAAAGATCCGGACCGGCCACTTCAGTCACGGAGGGTCCCCGATGCTCTCCTGTGATCAGTTGGTGTTTCCAAATCATGTCGCTGCTCGGAAGAAATGACTGTAAACCATTGTTTAACCATATTTATCATGTGCTGAAACACAAGGATTGAAGGCAAACTATTTATGATTCATTCTCCCCGGAAGGTTCATTTAGCATTTTTACATTTCTCCATCCACTGGAGTTTGACCTCAAATAAACTGAAATCATATTATTGAATATTGTCAGTCATTGTGGTCCTCCTGCTGGGTTGTGTACGACGTATGGTTGTGGCACCAGTTCTGCTCCAACACTGAGCTCATGGCTGCAGCTCAACTTTTACGAGTTTGAAACGTGACGATCAGCACCTCTTATTTAAAGGACTGTGTATTAACAAGAATGTTACAAGACCAATGCGTCGGCAACGGTACAAATATTGCGATGGAATTAAAAACAAGGATATATTTGTACTACTGTCCGATAATTTACTCTGGGTAAATTATCGGATGTGATTTACAGATCACATGACCCTTGACGAAGTTGTAAATACTTTAATTTTGTTTTTCAAACCAAAATATGTCCAAACATCAGATCATCAAATTGTTCATTTAACAAATCTATTTTTTTTATTTTAACCATAGAATAACTGATGCCAATACAATATGATTTGAAGACAAAATAAAACACAGTACTGTCGAATAGTGATACAGTACTTTGGGCGGAAATAATGCAGTGTTGATATTTTCTAGCCCTGTTTATCACTTTTCAAACGCACAATAACACACGTG
This sequence comes from Callionymus lyra, assembly GCF_982586985.1. Classification (NCBI taxonomy): domain Eukaryota; kingdom Metazoa; phylum Chordata; class Actinopteri; order Syngnathiformes; family Callionymidae; genus Callionymus; species Callionymus lyra. The sequence continues at coordinate 17,243,865 of NC_141820.1, forward strand.
CTCGACTATTAAACATGAGCAGGGATTGAACTAACAAGCTGTTAAAGTCAACCACTGTATTCTGGAAAGAACATTGATCAGATGGTATGTTTTAAATATACATATTTTAATATTGGTATTTTTTCCAATATTGGGGACACAAAGTGATTGCCAGATCCAGAAGGTATTTTTAAACACTAGACAATTCTTTAAAATATGAATATAAAAATGTTTTTTTGAGTTATTTAACACACTGAACCTTTGCAGCGCGATAATATTCAAGCATAGTCGACCAAATAGTTGACGGGAATACTCACCAATAACGCTTTTAAAACAATAAATTCTAACTTGAAAAGTAGTTTGTATCTGATAAATAACTTCCCGCTGTCTCTCCAGTGCATCCAAGCAGAAAAGGAAGATCAAAATGGAGAATTGTACTTTATCCAGTCTGAACAAAGTAAAATCATTTTTTTTATTACAAAAGCAATCAGTTTGATTTTTCCCTTTTCTTTTGATTTAAAGAAATGTTTCCTCTGCAAACATCTCTGCGAAACCTTGTCTAATATAGTGCAACATAATGTAATGTAATGGACCTAGAGAAGATACTGCGGCCATATTCAATGTTTGAGTAGAATGCATTCAAGTTTAGATGTGTGTAATAAATCTGTCCAGTGTTTCAACAAGAAAGATTGTCTTTGGTCGAGTGTGTGAGAAATATTTCCAGTAGAAAGTGAAGCTGTTACATTAGAATTCAACTTCATAGTTACTATACCATAATATTTAAAATATCATTGTTTTTATAAATGATTTAAACACTGTAAATGTATTTTTCTTCATTGATCACAACTTTGAATCAAATCGGTAAGAACAGCTTACTATGTTTTTCATTTTGGCCGCTTGGGGGCGCCAGACACCACATGATGAGGCCACAACGATTCCCTTCTGAACGAAAAAGCTGGTTTTAAATTCAAAAGTCTTATCTGTCACAATAGTTACGGCCATGAAACGTCCCCTGCAGCAGCTCTGTAAAGGCCACCGCGACTTCTGAAGTCCTGACAAATGAAGGACATTTTAGCGAGTTCCAAAAAAAGAGACCATTTCCCAGGAATCTAGTGCTGAGGTGATGCTCTGGCTGGTCAGCATCCCAGCCTCCCACTGAGATGCAGAGATGAGTGTGTGGTGCAGAATTAGGCGCCTGAAGCTTCAAGGCTTAAAGAAGGCTCTGAGCCTCGGCGCAGGGCGTCGTGAATCTGGCCGAAAATTGGCCGCTGTTGGAATCTTAATAGCAAATGATAACATAAATCAGTGTTTACTGCGGCGGAATAATCCACGGCGAAGAAGAAGGTGACCTTTCATATCAACCTGCAGGTTTAGAGACGAGCAGCGTTAATAGTTGCCTGACCTTGAATGTGAAGCTCGATCCCTCATCGTCTGGTCCATCATGTTTCAGCTCCGTGGTCCCAAAGCTCTGGATCATGGCCCCGCCAGCGGTTCGGGAGGCTTTCATTACAAGGCCACGCGATAGGAATAGAATTTTATATACATATATTCACAAGTTGCCGGCGGTGAATCGTGAGCTTCTGAAGATGATCCATCAGGACAATTGTCAGTAAAACTCAAGAACCTGCTGAACATTCACTGACAATGTGCCTTGCAATGACTTCACACTTTTTAAAGTAGAACTTATGTTTTTTTCTTCTATTGTTTCTAGTTTTTCGAAGAGCCATTTAAATCTCCCCCTCTAATCACTGCGGTGAGATGACGTTGGTAAGACACCTGGAAGGCCGCTCGTTGAACCAAACGTTAATGTCCAATCCAAATAAATCTCTTGGTTTCGACAATTAACTCCCGATCCTGACCTGGGTCCTAATAGATGGTTGATTCTGATTGGTTAACCCGCTGATCTTATCTAATCCCGTTGTTCCACAAGTTTTTTGAGAAGATTCAACTGAATGATTACAAATAGGTGTGTTGTCAGCGTCCTACACTAGTGTGTAGCGGTGACCGTGTGTGGAGATAACGAACCCCACAAGTTTCATATGCGCATTCACCGAAACCCCTCTTTAGTGAAAAATAAAATATGAATTTTTTCAAATTCAAGACAAACATAGATACATATATAATATGTTCTAGTATTTCCCGTCTCCATGCAGCTTCAAGAAGTATTCCTTCCCCACAGCACTGATTGGCCAAACAGTGTAGTCTGGAGGCGGAGGCTCTGCCGAACCCCTGAGACCGACTCACCGAACCCCTAGGGTTCGATCGAACCCAGGTTAAGAACTACTGTGTTACACACATTTACAACAATATCTCCATGCAGTTCTACTTCATATTGGTGCTCCGCCCCTCTAACAGGCGGTGCCTCGGGGTAAACCAATAGCGAAGCTGTTAGAGGGCTTCGCACCAATTCATAGAACCTGAGATTATGAAGATAACTCAGGGTTTTTTTCATGTTGCTCACCATGTTTGTGTAGTTGTTTTGTGTTTACTAGTTAACTCTTTTATGGGCTTAAGCATTTTTAGCTTTTCTTTTAGTTTGTGAAGGTTAACTTTAATCCAAACAAAGGCCTGGCATGTTTACTATATCGTTTCGGGGTTTTCTACCTGAAGCGAATAAGAAAAAAAAAGCGTCTTCGCGTGGACATAAAAACACCACTTTGGGTGTGTAGACGGTGTGTCGAGCGCACCTTTTTTGTGGTCACCTCTTTGTTCAGAAACCCACTGACCTCCCGTCCCCTCACTCGGCTGCTTTTTTTTTTTTATTCTCCGTCTTGTTTCCATATCCCATCAGAAACTGCATAAAGTGTTTTGTCGTGTGTGCGGCTCTTTTGAAATTGTGAGTTAACGGAGCGTGATGTAGAAACCGGAGGAGAGAGGCACCGGGGAAATTTGTGAGGCTGCGAAAAAAGAGTGGCAACAGATGAAAACCTTGCAGGAGCGGGAGAAATAGATGATTGGACGAGGACCCTAAAAAGAGGTGGGGGGTCAGACGGGGAGAAGGAAAGTGCTCTTGGGAGAAAAGTGTATTTATGTCTGAGTGTCATCGGCACAGTGGGGAGCCTCCTAAAAGGAAGCTGAAGGAGCAAAGAGGCTAAAATTGCTCCATTAAACTGTCTGGGGGAGAAAATCCATAAATGAAGGAGCAGCGTGAAATCATTTATCAAAGTTGGTGAGGAAATGGAAATGTATTCCAAAGTTAATATTCTGTGGTAAAACAAACTGGCAAAAATTAATGTTTGAATTATGCATTTTGTTGAGAATGTATAATTCATTAACTATGATTTGCCGATTTGTCTCAGATGATTAAAACGGGAATGTGAAATGATTCCCTCCTTCCGAGACACATGGAGCGCTCGGTGGGCCCGACGGGCTTCTGTGAATTATGGCGGGATGTTTAATGCAAGGATGGATGGCAGGTACGTGAGCGAGCTGCAGAAGATCGTCTGGAGCAGAGTTTCTTACTTTTAGATTCGTCACCGACGTGTCGTGAGGCTGGAGGAGGAGAGCGCCGGTGGACGCTTGGACACTTTCTTCGATTTTCCAGAGCTCGTGAAACGAAAGTTTAACTGTTTTGTAGATCATGGTGAACGATCAAATGTTTTACATTCATAAAGATGGTTATACAATATATAATAAGAATTGACCAAATATTTAAAAAGGCTTTTTCAACATAACATGAATTAAAGGTCGACTAGTGTCAAACTTTCTTGACTCACATGTTTCAAATGTTGAATCTTCCTCTCCAAGATACAGTAAGTCTCTTATCATGATGATGTTTTGAAGTTATTACTTTATAAAGTTCTCCCCCGTCGGCGAAGGAAAGGTTACAAGAGCGGAGTCCATTATAACGAACTAATGGTCTTCACTCGTCCTCCAGCCAGCTGTAATCACACCCCGCTTTGTTTATACAACGAGTCCCTTAGAGGTGAAGACTTCCGGGATTGATGAAACACGAACTTGATGCTTGACCAATCACTGCAGAGTGGGCGTGGTTATGGTAAACAAGATTTAATCTCCAGAAAAACAAGGTGATTTCAGAAGGCGGGGCTTAAGCACATTTTTTAATGTAAATAATTCAATTAACAGATAGTTTTGTACAAACAGTCACACACTGATGATACAATAGAGGATCATTGTAACATCATAATAGACTTCGCTCTTGTAACCTCTCATTCGCCGAGATGTTTAGACCGGAAGAACTTTATAAAGTAATAAGTTCAAAACATGGTCATGATGAGAGAAATAATGCATCTTGGAAGACTTGAACATTTGAAACATTTAGTTTCCCTTCAAGTTATTTTCCAACACTGTCAACATTGTTTTGATTTCTAGGTAGTTAGTTACTTAGTTGTATAAAATATTTTCTGATGGTCAATGTGGATGTTATTGAGTTGAATTTATATGATTAAAAAGTTTGTTTTTGTGACATTGAGAATGACTGAGAAACATTATGCTAGTGTGCATGTGTCTTAGATTTGAACTCAACTTATTTTTACTATATTTTAAATACACTTTAAGAGAGAGATTCTTGAAAAGATAGAAGCAAAGTCGATGTTTTTAAATCATGTGTCAAATGTAAATGAGTTTAGTTCATAAAATTGATAAGAATTCTGTCTGATGACATTTTGTCGCTGCGATGATTTGTACACCATCTCACCACCTGCACCGTCTATAGATCGTGCTCATGATAGATGAAGTGCTGAGTGACCCACGAGCACCGAGCTCTCGCCTCCTGATTCCATCATTGATCCGGCCCGAGAGAACCCGTCTGGTACCTGTAAGTTAGCGGTCAGGTTTATGGATCCGCGCGGTCATCGGGGCACATTTGTTGGAAGACCTGTGCCGTGCTGTTGTTCTACTGAGAGATTAGCATGCAGACAACACCGGCGCTCACACACACACACACCTACACACACACACACCTACACACACTCACAGAATCTGACCGCAGGAAAATCACTAGCGTCTGTCGATGGGAGCAGCAGAGGTCGAGGCGTCCACACCGGCTGAGCTGTAAAAACACGGAACTGTTACCTCTCAATGATTCAGGATCATCTTCTCAGACTCTCTTTAAAGGAAATAAATCACCTGCATCTGGAGGTTTTTTCCTCGGCATGAATCAAACTCATCTTCACATTCTCAACGTCCAACAGACACACAAGTTACAGCATTCGTTAAAATCATGGAAATGCAAGTAAATGTGGCGCGGTGCGTTCACTGACCCGAAGTGAACGCTGGAGAACGTTGTTGTTGGAGTGTGAGAGAGTGTCTGCACCAGCAGGCGTGGTTATTGATCCGCCTGTCAGCACGACCTGTCCGACGTCTAAATCACTGTCTCGGAGGTTAAATGACCCCCGAAAGTTGGTAATCCAGACCGACGACCCCCCAAAAACAGATCCCTGAAAACAAGTTCATTTGTATCTTCTCCTCCAGAAAACATTATTGGCAGACGAAGGAGTACGATTTTTCAAAATAATATTTTATTGCCATAGAAGGAGTCAGGTAAGTATCACCAGGGGTCCCCAAGGTTGTCATCACCACAGACTGGTATCATATCTGCATTATATTCGGCGACCGACCTTCAGATAAAAACAGTACAAATAAATATTACATAGAGTTTGTGTTTCACTCATTATTACAAGTTTACGGGTTCATTTTTTTAAATGAATTTGACTTAAACAAACGTCTTGATGTGTCATGAACCACAAAATAGTTTATTTTGGCGAAAATATTGAAACAAAACACATTCACAAAACAATGGAGTGAAAACACTTTGCAGGTAAATGTGGATAAAACTGAAACTCTGGTGATTGCTCCTGATGATGAGGTTCCAGGGTTGAGTCAGTACTTGGGTGACTTTAGGTCAGTCTGTCAAACTGAGCCTGAGAAACCTGGGTGTTGTATTTGATAAAGACATGTCTCTTGTTCGACACTGTAGAAAACTGACCAGAAACTGTTTCCTTCAACTGAGAAACATCTCTAAACTTAGGAAAATGTTGTCACAACATGATCTGGAGTTTATAATCCATGCATTTGTTTCTTCTCGTCTGGACTATTGTAACAGTTTGTTTTCAAGTCTAAACAAGAAGGATCTGTCTCGCCTGCAGTTGATTCAAAACTCTGCAGTGAGAATTCTGACTCGCTCTAGTAGAAGAACTCACATTTCTCCGATCCTTAAAACTCTTCACTGGCTGCAAGTTTCTTTCAGGATCAACTTTAAAATTCTGATTCTTACTTTCAGTTCTATTCATGGTCAGGCTCCTCCTTACATCACTGATCTGATCCAGCCTTACACCCCAGCTCGCGCTCTGAGGTCTGTGGATCAGAATCTACTTATGGTTCCTGAACACGGTTCAGGACCAGAGGAGAGAAATCCTTCCAGACTGTTGCTCCTAAGCTTTGGAACGATCTTCCTCTCTCTTTGTGTTTGATGATCTACTGACTCCTTCAAGAAACATCTTAAGACATTTTTATTTGTGCTTTTCCTTGATTTTTTGGGACTTCTGTGTTTGTCTTATGTGTCTTGATCTTTTAAAATATTTATTAACTGTGTATTGTTTTTGTGACCTTGGTCTGAGAAAGGCGCTTTAGAAAAAAATACTTTCTTACTTACATTCCAGACAGTAATAATCAATATTACTATGATCGAAAAAAAAAGAAGATTACAATGAAACCTTTTTTTCAGCTGCATCTTCCCATGTTGTTGTGTTGCTTTGTTTACCAGTGTTGTGTATTCATCTTGAATGACCTCTATCATCAGTCGACAGTTATTTCCTCTGTAGTTAATTCACAAATTCATTAGAGAAGTGGTGCATAGCTGTACATTAGGAGGCACTCGTGGGAGCTCATCATGTGTGTGTGTGTGTGTGTGTATGTGTGTGTGTGTGATACATCCGTGTTAATAGAGTAAACGCGTTTTACGCAGCAAGTGTGTGTCTTATTTCCACATTTCCAAATCCTCTCTGCTTCCGAATTTAATCATTTCTTAACGAGCTTCTTCATTATTTCTTCACAGACCAATTAGACTCAGTGCGACGGTCAATTTAGCCATTTTGTTTCCTCCACGGGGGGTTTGACTGCAAGTCAGCCCCGCTTCTCAAAGTTCAACTGTGGAGACAAAAGCTGTTGAGGGGTTTGTTTAGAGAAAGAAAAACCTTCAGAGCGAACGTCAGCGTCGTCTTTGTGTCGACACACCGCGAAAGATTCAAAGTCAGCTCTGAAGTACGCTCGTCCAAGGTGTTTAGAAATGAAGTGGATTCAGAAGTAGACACGTTTGTCATAAGCACTGTTCAAAAGAACAACTTTCAAACAGTGCTGCTGCGGTGGACAAATCAAGCTCCCTCTTTGATCAACAGCACATTGCACTGGACTCCTGGAAGTACAAATAAACACCCAAAAGAAAAGGGGATGTAATTGAAGGAGAGAGTTCTTTTTTTTTCTTTCATTATATTAAATGTCAGTGATGGTCTGATGAAGCTTCATGAAGCAGTGTCATCTTGTCTAGAGGTCAGTAGGTGGCGCCATCAGTTTAGATATGATGTTTCATTAGAACCGTTGTTCAAAACAAAGGAAAATAGTGCAGAGACCGCCATCTAGTGGACTCTGAAAATAATGACACCGCTTCATGAAGCTTCATCAGACCATCACTATTAAATGCTATTAATACAAAAGTATTTATGCTTCACATACAAGTTTTCTTGACACATTAAGGCATTTTCAGTGAAACATTGCGTCAGAGAAACAGCTTCCAACTAACACGCTGCTAATCACTTTTACTTTTAATAGAATCATAACTGAGAGATAATGGACTAAATTTTATTTTCTTCCTCATTTCATTTATTTCATAATGGCACATTTAACTCATGATATTAGTTCAATTGTCCTTTCAAAATAAATTTGTGGGGAAAGGTTATAAAATGATTTTTTAATAATGGTATTGGTGGTTTTCTGATAGTTTCTGTTCAAACAATACATTTCCATTTACTTATTTGGATCTTAACCCTTGAGGGTCAAGGTGACCCGAAAGCCCATAGACAAAACAATGGATACCGTATTTGTTTTCAGGGTCACCTTGACCCAGAGATAACGAGATAAGGATTAATATCAAATGCAACATATCATTTCACTCATTTATATTGTTTGTTTTTATTTCACATCTTGGAGCTTCTTCTAATGGTTCTTCTGCGCCCCCTGGTGTGGACAGTTGGACTGTGGTCAGCCTGACGTCATGATGGTGCGCGGACCCATCAGGCTAACTGCCTCGGGTCAGCACCATCATAGCCCCTTCATGCCCCTGCAGTCTTCGCCATCTAATTGCAGGTGTAGCCCAAAGAATAGGTGAGCGGGGTCACCCATAATGCACTGGGGCCCGGCGACATGCATCAGAGCCTTGAGGACGGTTTTAAGCTAAGAATCAGAGGAGAGTCGAGCCGATGCCGAGCGATCCATCTCCTCCTGCCCTGACCTCTGTTTAAATCCTATCATTACGTCGTGACATTTGCGCGACACGCTACACCTGACTTGTGAATAATTAGCCGCGACTGCTTTGATTAGCTCGCCGTAGGTTAAGTGATGTAACATCGCTTCACTTCCTGTCAAAGGTCAGCTGATGCTGCAGTCGTCAGTGCATCGAGAGGCGGCTTTTAATCCGACGTCTCCAGTCCTTTCATGAAGGTATTTAAAACTCCCCACTGTGTGTAGAAACGTGTGTCAGGGAACTATATAAAATGAATGTTATTATTTGGTTGTCGTGACGACCGGCCTGGACATGCCCCAGTCGGAGTGATCGACCGATGACGGTTTATTTCCTTTGTTAACTAGGACAGTTGTCTATTCTTGCCTCCCTCCATCAGAGTGAGAGGTGTGACTTCCACTGAAGAAGACACACTTCACTTTCACACAACAAACACGTGCGCACAACGGGAAGGTAGTGTACGTGTCGAAGTAAGTGTTACACAAATGTTTCAACGGTTGTTCGCTTCGGTTCGGACAGGAAGTGATCGAAGTCATGAATAAAGGATGAATGATATTTCAACACATCTTCTGTCGTCATTTTTCCAACATATTGAGTCATTGACAAAATGTGGATGAAAGTCTCTAAAACTGGAGGGATGAGTTTATCTTAGACTCTGGTTTAAAATCCAACGTTCTGTGTGTTTTTATGAAGGTTTCCTCAAAGATGTCCGACATCAGATTTACAGTCAAAGATTACAACCCCAAACATTTTCCACCTCAGACATACGTCTGCAATTATTCACAGAGCAGATGAATTCATATTTACCAGGCCGTAAAATACACAATTTCCTCCATTTATCATCAATTTATTTACAACTTTCAATGTAATCCTGTCATACAAATGTCTTAATTTGATATTAGATTATGTAGTTTTGTTATTTCATTGTAGAGCTCAATCATTTCCATCCTAATCTTCAAGATATACAAAGTGTTTCGAGGTGATATATTCAACACAGACACCAATGGAGTAGACATTGAGCTTGTAAAAAAAAGTTTTTTGTACAGTCATTTTTATTGTGCTAGTTGTCTTGTATTGTATTTTTCTGAGGTTGGAGCAGTGGGTCGCTGTGTAGTCATGGCTCAGCAGGGTGAAGAGGAGGGGGCTCAGCACGCATCCCAAAGGAAACCCTGGGTTCAGGGTGATGGTGCAGTCAGTTGGAGTTGCTGAGCCCGAGCTGGTCCAGTTTGTAGATCAGTTGTTTGGGGGACGATGGTGTTAAAAGTTGAATTTAGAATCACATTCATGTGTGAGTCAGAGTAGAGACCAGTTGGATTGATACAGGTTGTACTTGATGTGTTGCATGACTAGTTATTCTTAACACTTGATTGTGTGTTTGTGACGTTCAATGTCATATGGTAAAGATCATCATATTAAATCTAACCATTTGATTATATAGTTAGGATAATAAACAACAAATACAATTGGAAAAAAAGGCCCACAATTGAAACACAATTAACATTAATTGAAAACCACACAAAAATACATAAAACATTAAACAACAAAATGTGAATCCAATTTATCAAAGACCTTCAGAAAGATCTGGTGAGTGGCCCCCGGGCCAGTTTTTGTTTGAGACCCCTGGTGTAAAATGTATAACACATTCATGCACGAAAAAACAAGGTAAACAGGCACCAGAATGATTTGAGAATTTTTTTTCTGAAAATACCAACAATCACTGTTAAAAAACACAATTAAACCCGCCTCGCTTATCTTTGGGAAATTCCTCAATAGTATCACAATACTACGTTTTATTTTTCACGGTAAACCCTCATGGCTTGACACTGAATGTTTCTGCATCCTCCGATATCATTCATATCGTAAAGGTGGACGGGTGTGATAAGTTGGCTGGGCGGCAAAGCATGGTGGGAGCTGTTCAGGTTGATTCTGGTTAGAAACAGCGTTGTTAAGAGAATTACATTTTGAATGTTCTATGTAGAAATGATTCTTGTTCACATCAAAACATGTCGTCGCTCATTTCAATTTGACACAAACGTTCTAGAATCTGAAGTTGTCCTTCACAACATCTACGAGGAAACCTGAAGCAATCTGTGGTCTCGCGGTGAATCAATGACGTCGCAGCTGTTATCAGAAGATGGAGAGGCAACATGAGTTCTTAATAGTGATGCAGAACGCTGGACCGAACACGCCGACATCGACCGCACGGCCTCGTCCACGTCACACTTGTCAGGCATCGATCAATCTTGCTCTGCTCCTCTGATCGATCGCCAGCTGTCCGTCACGTGCATTGATCGCTGCCGTGTTAGAATAATGCAGCTGCTGTGCAGGCGTGTTCATCCTCCAGGCCTTCTCTAGCCTGGTCGCCGTGAAGTTTCTCCTCGACTCCTAAAGCGTCTTCATCACGTTTCGTCATAGATCACATGATCATTACATAAGTGCATATTTCTATCACTTTAGTTGGAGTTGCTGCAGTACAAACATATTTTGTTTATTCCTGGTAACATGAGTCAAATAAACATTATTTAAACATTATTTAAAATTTTTAATGATTATTAATGGTAAAATAAAGAATTATTCCACAGTTTTGAGAGTTTATATCCTGAGGATTTGCCCACACTGAACACTTATCCTGTGCAACTATTTGACTAGTTTCATAAAAGTAAAGTCAGCTCATGAAAAGAGATGCAGTACACATGCCTGGCCAGTGTGTGGCAGAAAGTGCTACTTTTTCTTCCTATAAGATTTATTTGTGTGTTGTCAGTACACAATTAAATGAATGAAATAAAAATAACGCACAAAATTAGCAATAGAAAACAGAACCAAGCACATTCTGTAGCGCTTGTACATCACAATATTAGTACAAATATCTTAACTTAAATATAATGTTTATGTACTTCGAAGGTTTTGCATAAAGTGGAAATTTTATATGCGTAATTAAAACATATTTATAAAAGATAAATATAGATACTTAATTGCATTTTTGTTGTTTTTTGGTAATGTGTGACAGATATAGTCAAGAATGATAATTTTTTCCATCATGCTTTTTCATATTTTTCAGGGGTAAGAAAGGATAAATAATTGAACTATATACACAGTTGAATATGAATTTAAATATATATATATATATATATATATATACATATATATATATATATAAAGAAGATGGATTTAAAAATTAAGACATCTGATAACATGCACACGCTGGCACGAACAAAAATTAAACCAAATATAATGGTTAAATTAAAAAATAATTGACTCCTTTACACAAGTCCACACAAACAGAATCTTCTAATAATTGAATTCTAAACCTAACATTTAAAATATTTCTTGTTGTTTAAATGCAAAGAAAACACAAAGAAAACAGATATTAAATGTGTTTGAGGATCACTTCAGAGGTTTGTTGTGTTCGTTCCAGGATCATGACCACTTCAACTGTGAATTTATTAGCATAAACGTGGCTACTATCAGCTGCTCATGTGGATTTGGACCTGCTGTTATCATGATCTATGTTTATTTTCTCACGGAACCGACATGTTTGCTCGCTCTACTGCCACCTCGGTCAGGATGGAATGACACGTGTCAGTCACCACTTTAATGGAAGTATGTATCAGGGTGTACCCGTGTTTACGGAAACAACTCGCTGTGACCGCCCTTGGCTTTTAATTTGGTTCATCACTGACTATAAACTATGCTCATTTTGCAAAAACAATTATCATAGTTTATATTCACTGAGTAACCAAATCTCATTACTCACTTTACTTTTACATATAATCCAGTCATTTATTATCATGTTCTTGTAATTCTCATGACTTAAACATGTACGCCAGGTGCTTATTTATTCAAAGCCTTTTATTTAAGTTTGTGAATATTTGTTATAATACATATTTGTCATAAATGAATAATTACTAGCAGCAGAAGCGCAAGATGTTAATGAATTACGTCAAACCCGAGTTCATTATTTATAAATGTTTTTGCATTATTTGTTGTAAGTCAAATAAATGACTGAAAATATATATTGAATTTGTCATTTTACTTTCTTGTTGTTTTCAATACGTGTTAACAAGTGCATGATATATATCGCCTACAGTAAAATTGTGTGGTGGTTCCATCATGCTGTGGGGCTTTGTGGCCAGTGCAGTGACGGGGAATCTTGTTAAAGTTGAGGGGCGCATGGATTCCTCTCAATATCAGCAGGTTCTGGAGAACAATGTCCAGGAATCAGTAACAAAGTTGAAGTTGCACCGGGGCTGGATCTTTCAACAAGACAATGATCCTAAACACTGCTCAAAATCTACTAAGGCGTTCATGCAGAGAAACAAGTATAACGTTCTAGAATGGCCATCTCAGTCCCCAGACCTGAATATTATTGAAAATGTATGGTGTGATTTAAAGCGGGCGGTCCATGCTCAGAAACCATCAAACCTGACTGAACTGGAGAAGATCTGTAAAGAAGAATGGTCCAAAATACCTTCCACCAGAATCCAGACCCTAATTGGAAGCTATAGGAAGCGTTTAGAGGCTGTTATTTCTGAAGAAGGAGGATGCACAAAATATTGAGTAATATTTATTTTGTGATTCCTAAATTTATGCACATGCCTAATTTTGTTTAAATATTTTTTGCACACTTTCTCTAAATCATATAAACTTTATTTCACTTCTCAAATATCACTGTGTTTGTCTCCTATAAGATATATTTAACGACTTCTAGTTCTACTTCGAAGGAAATGTTTGCCTTATTTCCCTAAAATGTATTCTCTTTTTTAAGGCAACACTTGCCTTGACCTTAAAAAATATGAATCCGAAGCCTGATGTATTGTCTGTTTGTCGTACATCCAGAACAGTGGCCTCACCAGCTCTGCATGAACACCTTCAGAGGAGCGAGATGAAGGAACTTCAGTGTTGTTTCAGGGTAGTTTTGTGTATTCACTGACACTTCCCCAAGAAGTTCCTCCTGCGAGTTGTTTCTCGAGCATCATCAGGATAATTAACTTGTGAGAAATGGAGCAAAGAAGTTGTTGGTGCAGACAGTCCAGGCGTCTCCTCCCACCAGAGTCTGTCTGCTTCCTCTCAGAGCGAGCCAATTAGGGAACATCTCGTCTTCCTCCTGGACCACGACTCTCTCCAGGGCTGCTAATTAAACTCAGACCTTCTCCTTCCTCTCTCCTCCGCTCTGTCACCTCTCCGTCTGCTCCTCCCTTCCTTCCAACCGCCGCCACCTCTTCTTCTTCCTCTCGCCGTCGCCTCCTCGTCTGTTTGTCACGGTCCGGGTCGGACGCTCACCCTGGGACAGTCTTTCCCAGTCAATCTGTACAGAGACTTGTTATTCTCCTTGTGTTAACCAGCCGCCCCGTGACCTCGGCTCCGTGCTTCAGGTCTGACAGCGGCGCCGCTTCTTAACAATGTTCCGCCGCCGCCGGTCTGACGAGCGGGCGGTTAATGGTCCGGTCAGAGCTGCTCACGGCTCCACATCGCTTCTTCTCCGCTCTCTGGAAGGAACACGACTTTGTGGCGGCGGCGCCGGTTCTGACGGGTCGGAGCTGGACTTGGATCTGTGGCGATGACTGGGATTCTGGGTAGCATGTCGTCAAAGTGACTGTTCACCCAAACCTCACCCATTCTCTACTCACCCTCATGTCGACTAAGGGTTGGGATTATTTGTTTCTTTAAGGAGTTATAGAGAAAAATGTTTGTTCATTTTAATGTAGCACCTGGAGCTCGGTCGTCTTCATCTTCAATTTCAATTTTCAAAACAATTTCAATCAATAAAGTTTTACCTTATCAATAAAGTTTTACCTTATCTTCGTCCAAAGAGACACTTAAAAACATCCAAATACCTTGTGTGTGTTTATTTAAAAAATAAATATGTATATAGCAGTCGTTCCAATATTTAAAAAAGACTTAAGTGAGAGTTTAAAGAACAGGTTAGATGTTGATGGTTGACACAAACAGTTGTTAATTTAAAAAAAAAAAAATGCATCATTTAGTAATGAATGTTTAAAGTGACCGTTTGTTCTTGCTTTTACGAAACTTGCTGTACCTTCTATGGTCGGCTGTGATCTCCAGAGGCATCAATAAAGTCTATCTAATCCAAATCTAGTTCAACCAAAATTCAAACTTCACTAACTTTCTACTGACCCTACGGATTTCACTGTAAGCATTCTCGATACCCGGAATACTTACATCTGTGTAGGGTGTTGGCCTAGCAGTTAGCATAGCAGCTAGCTTAGCATAACATACCATAAAGACAAGGTCTGTGTCCCAATTCACACTGGTTTATAGTACACATTAGGGTTGTTCACGTACTTGGCCGGCGCGCAAATTTCGACAGGGTAGTCCTGTCTCAAATCAAACCAAACACACTTACAGGAAATAACTCGACAACTTCTTCTTCTACTACTATTTAACGCTGATCGAAGTAGGAACAGTAACGCCGACATTTGACAGCACTTTTCTCCAATTGAAACTAGTTATTAAGTTGTGTTTCATTGTGTCTTTATTGTTGTTTTGTGGTTTTCTCGAGACATTTACGCCGGTATCTGCTCCGAAGACACGTCGTCAGCTTCCATCGACGTCACTAAGATGGTGGCCGTCAAGGGTGGAAAGAGTCCATCGATCCACACTTAATTTTCTGGCCGTTTGAGTGCACCAATTCAGTGCTCAAGGCACACTACATTTTCACATTCTGCTAAGTGGGACGCACTTGTGCACTCAAAATACGAAGTGTAAGTGCAGAATGGAGACAAATGATCAATGCAGTGTGTCACGGGTCGTTTATTCGCCGCTTCAAGTCAAACAAAATACAAGATTTACGACCGATCGGACACGCTCTCTGCCGGCAGCTCTTCAGGTCGATAGCTCCGGGAGAGACGGTCTCGAACTGTAGAAACATCGCTATATTTAAGGCAAATTTCCTAGAGGTCCTCCCCCTGTCGCCTATTGGTTCTTTCTAACTCCCTGTGTCACGATCTCCTGTGGAGAGTTTTTCCTAATTTGTTTCCTTTTCTAATCATTCAAATGTTCTTGGGTGGGGGTTCCTTTCTCCTAGCCCCCCCCTCACGGATGTGTCCCTGCTTCATTCTTTTGTTCCACGACCCCAGGTGTGAAAAGGCAGACAAACAGACGTTTAAACAACCGGTGTCATGACTCTAATTCTGTTCCAAGCTTGTCTTCAGACAGTGTGTCAGTCTCAGTGAAATGTTGATTGTGAATGTGTATTCAAACGTTTAAGCGTTTTAGATGAAGCTATTAATTTATACTTTATATTTTGATTATCTTTTAGCATTAATTTAAGTATGGCGTATACGTATAGTGTATAATATTTTTTAATCTAACAGTAAGTAAGTAAGTAATTTGTATTTGTATAGCGCTTTTCCAGACCAGGGTCACAAAGCGCTTAAACAATCAAAACAATACTCAATAAAGTATATACTTTAAAGGCAAATCCAACCCTTAGTCGACATGAGGGCGAGTAGAAAATGAGTGAAGTTTGAATTTAAGGTGAACTATCATGTCTGTGGGTTCAAGCCGTCCAGAAGATGTGGTCGTGATGCTCTGGAGCAGCAGGTGTTGAGAGTGTTGAGAGTGTTGTGCGATGACGTCTTGTTGCTGCTGGTCCTGATCCACATCAGAAGTCACCGTCGGCGTGCACGTCCATCTAAACAAAGTTCTCCTCCGTGCGCTGATTGAAAATAGGTTTGGTTTTCATCCGAGCAGCAGTTTCCTCCTTCCATCCCGAGCCCTCGGAGCGAAACTAATCCCGACTAAACTCCCAGGATCCGCCCTCTCTCCCTCCTTCCCCTCTCACTGTGTTCTGTCATTCCTGAAGCGGCACTAATCTGCCTCCGCTCTTCTCTTTTTCATCTCCTCCTCCTGGTTTTTATGATCTGTCGTTACTGGAGCAAAACTGATCTCCGCTGCCGTGTAGCTGCGCCGGTGTTTGTCGTAGCAGTTCAGCCTCTTCATCAGCAGAGTCCACAGATGGAATCTCAATGCAGGACCGAGTGTCACCTTTAACACCTGAACGTGGTCTGTCGCCTCCGGTCTGGTTCCTGATCTCATTCCAAACCCAGTCAGTCGATGAGGAAGTAAAGATCTCTGGCCTGCTCTTGTTTAAAGATACGATGCTTGAAATCATCGCCTCTCGTCTCCGAGGCACTTCTGTCTCATCACTTGACATCGTACTAGAAACGTTGGTTTTATTTAATCGGCCAAAGACCTTCTACCAATCTATGAAAAACACTGACTTATATTTCTTCTTGTTCAAGGACATTTTTCAACGGAATGCTATACTTGTTAGCTTAGCTAGTAGCTTCCCGTAACTCTTTGTATCTCTTTGTTTATCTTTACGGAATAACTACACTATTGTTTCTTACATCAAATTGAGAAGACATTTTTATTCGTGAAGGCTTTTCCTTGATTTTCTGAGACTCTTGTGTTTGTCTCTGTGTTGTCTTGACCTTTTAAGAATTTGTGTTAATTTTTTTGATTGTTTAAGCGCTTTGTGACCCTGGTCTAGAAAAGCGCTCTATAAATACTAATAACTTACTTACTTAGTTAATATGATATTAATATAATTATATATAATTAATATAATATTAATGTAAAGATTTAATGTGTAAAAGATTTTAATGTATTAAAAGAAATTGCAACTCAAATTCTAAAATGAATCTCGTATTTTACAAGATTAATGATTTGCTCCATGAAAAGAATAAAAAAAGGAACCAGAATCAGGATCAAAAGCTATTATTGCCAGTGTTTTAAACGCAACATGGGATTTTTTGTGGGGTGTCGGTACAGAATTAAAGGATGAAATAAGATGACGTAGAAAATAAACAGAACCAAGCACCAAGGCAGCCTTTCTACGCCGGCTAAAGGTCATATTACTGGATTTTTTTGTCTGAGATAGAAAGTATATTTTCTCTTTGTTTTTGGGCCGAACATCCTGCAACATGCTTGACAAAAAAACGGTTTCATAAGGGCGCTGTACTCACATTCTCCACCAGGGGAACCATCCCACCAAGCTCTGTGGCACACAGCCGAGACTAAAGAAAACATCCAACACTTCTTCATCTCGGAAGAAAGAAGACATCCACGTGAGACGTCCCGCAACACCGAGAGGAAGTTCAAAAGGTAGAAAAGCAGACAAAGTCGTTCCATTCAAACGGCCTCTGACATCTCAGTCACGTGCCGACACACTCGTGCTTTAAAGAGGCAATTTGAGCCCCGAGAAGAAAGTGGACGAGGCAGAAGCTGTCAGCTCCGCCCGGCCACATGTGTGCGCCACAATTACCCAGTTATCAGAGCCGGCGCGCTCGGCTGCAGACAGCTCATGAAAAGATGCCAATTAAGCAATTATCTCTAAAGGTAGAACCTAATTCACTTATTGCGGCGTCGGAGGAGGAGGACGAATCCACGCCGGCTGACAGCTCGTGCAGACAAAGGCGAGAGAGCATTAGTGTTCAGATAAGAACCAGGAGAGAACTCTCGTCAGAACTCCAGTGTGGGACTCTCAGATCAGACGCTGCTGAGGCTGATGGATTCTCCCTCTCTACATGTCTGCTGTTTATTAGCGCAGACTCAACCTCGTGCCTGCCATTCATGTTCACCTGCAGCTTCACCGCAGCCCCCTCAGGACCCACAGGTTGCTGGTTCAACACCAGCTCCACACCTAGCTGTGTCCTTGAGCAAAGACATTTAGTCCAGGGTCAAGATTTCAGTGAAAAACTATAATATTTTCTCGATTAAAAGATAAAATATATATTCAAATTCACTCTTTTTACAGATAGGGATCCAAAAAAATTGTCACAATTTGCAACTCTTTTTCACTGTTTTGTTAAGAAGATAGTTAATGACAATAATTCACATGATCTTTTACTTGAAGGATTTTGCAGACATACCACGTTTTTCTTCCGTCTCTGTGGACTAGAGATTGGTTCTTTTGTGGCATCGATCGAAGTGCTTTAGCTGTACTGAGTATCGAATCATCCTTTGTCTTTTGTAATCAAAACTTGACATGTGTTCATTTTCATTCGAGAATTCTGAGCCGCTCTAGTAGAAGAACTCACATTTCCACCGATCCTTAAAACTCGTCACCGGCTGCCAATGAAGAGCATTTTGTAACTTTACCTGCACATCTGGGGAATTAAAAAAATGGACTAATGTGTGGATTCTCTTTATTTGATTGGTCCATACGGGGGCTCGACTTTTGTTAAGAAGGAAGTGATGTAAGGAAAGTGGGAAGATGAGAGGAGGAGTTAGTAAGTAAGTAAGTAAGTTATTTTTATTTGTATAGCGCTTTTCTAGACCAGGGTCACAAGGCGCTTAAACAATCAAAACAATATTCAATAAAATATATATTTTAAAGATCAAGATAAAACTGATAACACAACAGGAGTTCCAGAAAATCAAGGAAAAGCCTGAACAAATAGAAACGTCTTAAGATGATAGTCTACGTCAATGTCTTTATACACTGTGTTGATGGTCTTTCTCGTTGAAATGGAATAAATAAAAACCTACATAAAACAAAATAGTGGTTGTTTCCATTTTACTTGGGGTAATATTTTGAAATTTATTATCACGATTTATTTTACAAACAACATATTTAAGTCGTGAGTGAAACGACCCAGTGGGCTGTCCAGGGTGTCCCTGTAAATCTGGCAACAAACACCAAAACATTGTTTCCTTTTCGAAGGCTTGAGACCTCAGACCTAAACCTCTGGATCAGTCCAGTTGAAACAGTGTTGTGTTGTGTGAGACTGTACTGACTGCAGCTGGCCCTCCTCGTCTCCGCGGCTGCATTAATCTCAATTGTCTGCATCATACTGTGTGTCAATGTGTTAACACTTCTTGACCGGGGAGGGAGAGACAAGACGACCCCGAGTCTTCCTCCCTCCGGACCCAGTAGAATCTGACGACTCCAGAACAACTGGAGGCTGGAGGCACGAGCGTCGCCTCGTGGCATCTCAAAACCAACATGTTGTGATGCATAATTCATTTGAGGCTCATGCTTGATGAGCCATTATCGTCTGACAAGCATCACAGTGGAGAGTGTTTGGAGTGAAAACCGGGGAACGGCTCATTTATCGCCGTCTCCGTGCAGCCGTCGCGAGTGTTTTCTCCATAAACGCCTTGCGATAAAAACACATTTTTTGTCGGAGAATGTCTCAACATACTCAGACAAAAATGTCTGTTAGCTGGATCGATGGTGATGATATGAGAGCGTCTTTGAAACGGTTATGAAAGTGTCGTGAATGTGTTCAAAATCACCTGCAAAGATGAAACACGGGTAACCTTGTGTTGAACGCTCGCTGCTGGTTAAAGTTTAGGTGATGATGGTTTAGTTAGTGGCAGTAGCCTGCTACAAGCTAGGCTAATGTGTAGCATGTGGAAGTGTGATGGTTAGTTTACAGTGTCAGCAATACAGAGATAAACCTGAAACTATGCATATGTTTACATGTTATTTTTCCACTTTAAGATTGTTGTGGCAGGACATTTATATTGAACGCACATAAGTATGAGGATAATTGTGAATTTTAGTCAAAAATGAAAAAAAGAGAAGTCTTAAATAGTAAATATTACATCTTAAACCAGTCTTTAACCTAAATCTTCTTTCTTTTGCACTTGAGGTCCATTA
This sequence comes from Callionymus lyra, assembly GCF_982586985.1. NCBI lineage: Eukaryota > Metazoa > Chordata > Actinopteri > Syngnathiformes > Callionymidae > Callionymus > Callionymus lyra. The sequence goes on from NC_141820.1 coordinate 17,263,949, forward strand.
ATATACTTTTATCTTGACTGAAGTCAATAACTGATGCTTTTGTCCTTTTTTTCTTTCTTCTTTTCCCGGCTCAGCGTCCAAGGTCGAATAAGACAATGTTTCACTTTGAGCAACTAATACATTTGCGGCACGAGGCTCAGTAGAGACTTATTGTTGTGGCAAACAACAGCTTTGAGTCTGAATCAATGCTGACCTTATAACCGTCTACATTTCAATCTTTACATTTTATTTCCATTTCTTTTTAATATTTCTATTTAAAAAGTTAATTTTTTAAATGTAGAATTATAGATCCATATTTCCTTCTCAAGTCTTTGCAGCCTCACATTATTAATCACTTACTCGGTTGAAGTGATTTAGTCGTCATGTTCTCAGGGTCTTGAGCTAAGTAATCCATTTGAGATTCAGACCAAATCTTGAGAGTTTAAGCTGTTGATGGCAGAGAAGCTACAACTGGACCCAGCTTGTGTCCTCATTAATCATTTTATAGTTATAGTTCAGCATCACAGTCAGATATAAGGGGTGACGTTGCTGTGTCACTCACCTGAGGGTTGAGCGCGTCAGAGCGAGCATGACTGTATACGCGACACGTCTCACTGTGTGAATACGTAGTTCACTCTACTACGGTCTCAGAATTTTCTAATGTGGACGTATTGATTCTTATTCTGAGGCTGATCCAGAATAGCCACAATTATTCATCAGAAACAACCATTTTTCTTGACTCCAATGCACCACTTAAAATTCACTATGGGGTGTGAAATCAACGGGATTGGAAGTGTATTAAAGCATGCTACATATTTAAAATGTGCAGTGAGAATTAAACATAGTGGAAACGCTACAGAGATGCAACAAGTCATGTATTTCCCCGCTAGGCTAGTGTGAGAGATTTGATTCTAACAGATATTTAATGCTGTATAATCAACTTTGGTGAGGCATTCATACTGATAATTAATACAATAATTTATAAAGTCTTAAAGCTGTGTAATGCTATTAAAATCTTTAAAGTCCTACATTGTATTTCTATGAGCATTAATCATATTAAAAAAGCAGAATTTTGCATAATTTGGCAGAATAGGTGCAGAACTGATATATTTGCTGATTTTTCTTACTATAAGGTCCACTTTTGCGCCTTAGTATTACTCAGTGAAGATCCTTAGTATTACTCAGTGAAGATCCTTAGTATTATTCAGTTAAGCTCCTTAGTATTACTACGCTAGGATACTTAGTTTTACTCCACAAGATGCTATAATTCTACTACGCTAGGCTCCTTAGTATTACTCCATGAAGCTCCTTAGTATAACTCATTGAAGCTCCTTAGTATTACTATGTGAAGTTCATTAGTATGACTCATTGAAGCTCCTTAGTATTACTCTGTGAAGCTCCTTAGTATTAATCTGTGAATCTCCTTAGTATTACTCATTGAAACGCCTTAGTATTACTCCACGAAGCTCCTTAGTATTACTCTGTGAAGCTCCTTAGAATTACTCAACGAGGAACTGTAGTATTACTCAACTAGCCTCCTTAGTATTACTCCACGAGGCTCAGGAATATTACTCCACAAGATGCTATAATTTTACTACGCTAGGCTCCTTAGTATTATTCCACTAGGCTCCTAGGTATTACTCCATGAGGCTCAGTAGTATTACTCCAAAAGATGCTAAAACTTTACTACACTAAGCTCCTTAGTATTACTCTGCAAGGATCTGTAATATTACTCTGCGGGGCTCCTTAGTATAACTCTGTGAGGATCTGTACTAGTATTTCTCTGTGAAGCTTCTTAGTATTACTCTGCGATGCTCCTAACAATTATTCTGCGAGGTTCCGTAGTATTACTCCTCGTCCCTCTGTAGTTTTATTCTGCTAGGATCCTTAGTATTACTCCGTGAAGCTCCTTAGAATCACACATTTAAGCTCCTTAGTAGTACTCATTGACGCTCCTTAGTATTACTCCATGAAGCTCCTTAGTATTACTCTGTGAAGCTCCTTAGTATGACTCCTCGTCACTCTGTAGTTTTATTCTGTAACTCTGTGAAGTTCAGTAGTTTTACTGTGCAAAGTATGCAGTATTACTCCAAGAGGCTCAGTAGTTTTACTTGGCAAAGCATGCAGTATTACTCCAAGAGGCTCAGTAGTTTTACTTTGCAAAGTATGCAGTATTACTCCAAGAGGCTCAGTAGTTTTATGCATCTTGTAATCTGTTGCACCTCGTGTTTTAAATATACGGTAAGATCTGTGGTGCAGCACCTGGAGCAGGTGGATTCACATGGTCGTCCAGGACACTTGCGGATCAAAGTTTCTCAGCATGTAACTTTCCAGCAAGAATCTTCCTCTGGAGCCTGAAGACCTCCACTGGTCCGGACCCTCCTCGGAGCGAGGGGTCAGACAGCCTTGCTAGGAAACCCAGCAGAGCGGTGGAGCGAGTACATGGAGGGGAAGAGCGAGGGCAGGAAGGCAGGAACAGGTGAAGGAGGCGAAACAGACGGAGCGAGAGAGAGACACCGATGCTCTTCTGCTTGTCTTCCTCTTCGGTTCTCCTCCATCACTCCGCCTGTGTTTTCCCCCGAACCCCTCGACTCCCTTCACGGCCCTCCGGCTCCGTGACCTCCGTGTCGGCTGCCATTTCTGCGGCGGCTCCTGTCAATCGTCCCCCGAGCTCGGCCGGGGGGCCCCCGATGTCGTCGGCGGAGCTTAGATCTCACACCACTGTTGTGAGACGGAGCAGGACCTGTGACGGCTGACGGCGACACTCCAGCGACTCACCTTCGACCCCCGGAGTGATGGTGTTTGTGCACACATGGCTAATTCAAACACACAAACCAAGGGCCCGAAACCACTGCTGCACTTTCAGCAGGAGAAACTCTGAGCAGGAGTTGAGAGTTATGTAGGAAGTTAGTGTCGGTGATTCCTATTGGACGAGTGTTGCCCGAGGATGAGTAGAAACTGTGAGGAATCTTGGAAGTCTCTTAACTGTACTATGATGGGATTTGTTGGATTCTAACAGCCTTAGCTCTGTGTTTGGATTGGATTAGTTTTACATTTTACCGTGTCAAAGTTTTACTGAGGATCAGATGATACTCAACGAGGGGACATTGGTGAAATGGGTGACCCTTTCAAACTGGACAAGAAATTCTAGCTACTGTAGTATCATCATAATACGGTACTTTGTTTCTGGAGTCGATCAACTCACGGTACCTTGGGTATACATGCTAAATGCTAAACTTCTTCAAGATATCGCTGTTCGAACACACTCTAGTTTACATAGGTATTAAACCCGTACTGGTACCAATACCTTTTCTTCGATATTGGTTCCTGAACAATAATGATTCATTTTCTAATATGAATTCCATGAAAAACAAAATTAAATTACACATAGTAGAAATCTCAAATTTAAGCTGCACATTTTCCCTAAAAGCTATTTTCTCACAGAAGGATAAATAACAAAATGGCAAATCAATCATGTTCACTGCCATCATTGTGTGTGGATACAGTAACTTGGCAACAAAAAAACTAAGCAAGTTTCGACACTCGATTGACGTAAACATTTATTGTTTACCAGAAAGAGACATATAACCAAAAAAACCTTTTCTTTTCACAGTAAAATAGTCAGGAAATAAAGGTCTGGTTTGAAAGATGGTTAACCCACTTGTAGCATTAAGATTTAACACATGATCAAAAATCCGATGATAAACACAGATTTAACACTAAAACGTATGTTTTTAACATGTACACACAAGCGTGTGTGATTTCAGCACAACCTGTAGTTACGACAGAAGTAGCGAAGAAAGCCAGGATAACAATCAGGGGTCATTATTGAGAAAAACCTTTAAGAAAGCCAAGAGATTCTCAAGATGATAATGAGGCGATAGGATCAGAGGGTGGGACGTTGATGGACTCAGAAGTCTGGAGGACCTGACTCGGTGCAGAAGTGAAAGATACTCTGAGCACCCCATCATTTTCAGTAGGACTGAGGCCGAGAGAACAGAGAATCACTTATGAGTCACTTTGTAAACTCGAGCAGGGGTTGAACTCGCTACACTATATTTTAAGACCTAGCAGTGTTTAAAATGCAAATTACAGACGTGACTGCAGCCTATGATTATAGCGTTTATCAACTGGGATCATGCAACAAAGCCTGAGTCGTATTTTTCCGTGAACAGGGATTCATAAGGTTTTGGACACTCTTGTTTCCTCCCAATGTACCACAACAAAGATGATAATTGGAAATTAGACATGTGGGTCTGTATGTGTGTTTGTGTGTGTAAACCTTGTCATTGGCTCAATTTTTCTCAATAATCTCTATGTTGGTTTTCCTTCTTCAACATCAGTTCTACTCTTCTTGAAAGCCACTGTATAACTTCTGACATCCACATTATCTGTTCCCTATATTATCAAAATCACTGGTATATTAATAGGTTGAAATTTTCATGATCTCCTCTTTAGTTTATTTTGTGTGGGTACATCCGGTTCTGCCCTCAGCTCGGTCTGTTTTCTTACACTTGACAGGGTTGGTTTCCGACAGGGTTTGGTGGTGACGCACAGTTGTCGGCAGTCAAACAATCAGCAAAAATTAAACGCTAGATTTCCTTTAGACCTGCGTCAGCTCGTACACAATTCCATGGTATTGAAACTACTACTATGTTGGTTGGATCAGCCGTTTGAACTGGACTCTTCCCGGCAGTTTTAAGTCTGTGCTTTGTGTTACTGTTTCTTTGTTTATTCTTTGGTTATAATTGACTCTCTCTTGTGTTCTTCTTCAGTAGTTCTTGCGTCTGGCAGCATTCTCTGTTTTAAAACCCCCCTTTTTTTGTTCGCTCAGACTTCTGGTTATGAAAAAGAGACTCTTTGGACTTGTTGTCGAAAAAAGGACTCTTGACACCATGTTTTGCTGCATGTTTCTTTTGTTGTGTGTTGAATTAAATTGATTTCCTGCATCGTTAGTTTAATATATTTATGACAGAGATATCAACATGAACATTTATGTTCACGTAATATAACTTTACTGGCCGGATTCGACCCACAGACCTTGAGACATGTGGACCAGAGACTTGTCCATGGGGTCCCTTGACTCTTGCCCGGACTAGCTGTGATGAGCAAGTATATTAAAAACTTAAACTATGAACTAATATAAAGGACTGAAAATAACAGAACTCCTGACTCACTTTTGTGTTTTGAAAAACCAACAACTTCACAACCCTAGTAGATCCAGGTCCAGTAGATCTGCCCGACTGTCCAGACCCGTTAATCGATGACTAAAGGTCTTATCTCCGGCCCGACAGTGTTGACGTGTGTGTGGTCGAGTGTGTGTGTGTGTGCGAGCGAGAACAATGCGTCTTCTGTCAGTCAAACAGCACACAGCGAGCTCTGCGGTGGCGTGATAAGCGTAAAGATCTGATTTCACTCCTCGCTGTGCGCGCCGCTTCAGCTCATTTTCATAATTAATTAAAAAGGCGGTAAACATTACATCACACAGCTGATAAGGTTCCCTGTTGTTCCGCCGGCGCCCCATTAAGAGTGAATTATCAGCGCGTCTCCCTCTGTGTACGCCACGTTGAACTTCAATGGCGAGATGCTGGACTTGATGTTGCCGGTCTGGTGCCTGGAAGCCCGTCAGTCAGCGCGATGAGACGGATCCACGCTTGATGTTGTTTCCTCCGCAGCACTGTTATGCAGATGGACCTCTTTGTTTCCCATTAGCAGATTAATGTTGCTGAACTTGTTAAGACTTTTTAAAAAGTGGATTTTCCCTTCCGGTAAGAATATTCATGAGCCTCACATGTTGACGAGAAGAAGCCTCGCAGCTTTGATGGAAGCAGCTCTTGTCTGCACCAGCCAGATTCTATTCTCAACGGAACGTGTGTGTGTGTGTGTGCGTTTAATTTGGCTATGTTTCAGAATACACTTCCAATAGATTGGGGAAAGTTTGACAAAAATTCGATCAAAACATCAATGATGTCCACAATAGAGTCCAACAAAAGAGTTGTATTCATTGACTTGAACTCTGCCTCTAGTGTACGTATGGGGTACAACACCCTGCAATTTAAGAAAGTAATCTTTTATCTGTAAAGCTCCTTCCAAAAGTCAAGGAAAAAAAGGATTTTTTGGGAAAGATAGCTTTAATGGTAAAAAAAAAACAACATTTTGCTTTTGAAATCATGGCATCTTTTAACTACACAAATGTTGGTGTTCTCAATGGTGTGTCAATTCCATTTTATTTAAAGTTACACATCATAACACTGTTCAGTTCAAGTAAGACTATAGCGGAGAAAAGAAAAACAGATTGTGGCAGTGAAGAGGAAAACACTAATTTTAGAAGGCAGAAGCCTCAAGCAGAACCGGACTCAGTGTTGACAACCATCGTACGGTGTGTCGTCGAAAGTGGCCTGAGAATGTGTGAGTGTGTCCGTGTGTGTTATGATTAGGTGATGAAAAAAAAAGAAAAATGTTTTTAAAATCCCAAATCATTTTTCAACATATACAACATCATTTTGGCCACCTCAGGAATTGAACTGTCGCTGAAAGAGACCAGACAAAAAAATGTAACTTCAGACTGATTTAGATTTTTTTGTTGTTGTTTCTTTCTTCACTCGTAGACTTTCAGTGGAAAATTATGTTCAAATGTGATCCTGGTCTGAGTCGAAGTGTCTGAAAATCTCTTCTTTGTTTCCACATCGTGTCGTCACTGTCATGACTTCTGATAATAGTCACTAATCTCATCAGTCACTGGAGTTTTAGTTTCATTTCAATCATGCATTGCTTCCTTTATTTTGGAATATCTGCCTTTTCCTTTGTTTTAATCGAATATAACATATCGTTCTATTCAATGTTACGTCTGCAACGGGAGTCTTTATGATATTAAAAGTTTTCATTATAACTTTATAAATATTGCAATTCACAAAATATACAGTTTTTTTTTTTTTTCTAATTGACAGAAGAAAAATCCTTCTTATTTATTCTGGAAGAAGCTGTGGTTGAATGTGTTGCAGTGGCTGAAGAGAAGGAGGAGAAGGAAGAGAAGGAAGAGAAGGAAGAGAAGAGCTTTGAAAGAGTGAGCAGCAGCTGTGATGAATCGCTCTCAGCGTCTCCCTCCTCATTGGTCGAGCCGACTCCGAGTGCCGCGACGGGCCCTTCACTCGACTCCAGCACCTTCCTGCTCCTCCGTCTTCCACCCTATTCATCTCTTGTTCCTCGTTCTTCTTCCTGTTTACTTGTCTCCAGCCTCCTCTCTCCCTCTCACCCCGGGCGAGGCCGCCGTGCTCTTCAGATCTTTCATCCTCGCTGTCGAACTGCATCTCATCTGCCTGGTTATCACCTGGAACGATAATCACGGCTGTCACTCAAATCCACCAGATTTTTTCCTGGTGAATCCCAAACGACCAGATGTTGACTTCCTGTTTCAGGACCCGGTGCTCCTGCTCAAGTGTTCCACCAGGCCGGGAGTCACCCAAAAATGACATTAAAAGTTTATCAACTAACAATCCAATATGTGGGAAATGCAAAAGATGATGCTTCAAGCTTCACTCATGAGATTTAATCACACACTGATGAAGTAGTAGAAAATAAAAGGTCTATTTTGATCCAGAACATCCTGAGTCACAAACGTTAATGGCCAGTGAATGAACTTCTAGTTGTGTCGACTGTTGCTATAAAAGTGACTGAAAGGAAGGGGGCGATGTTCTCAGAAAAAGTTGTGGACGGGAGTCACTGACGGACCGGACCCCTTCATGCGTGGTGTAGGAAGCGATAAAAGTTAATGTACCTTGATGAAAAAACTTTTTTTTTTATTTAAAGTTACACATCACAACACTGTTCAGTTCAAGTAAGATATATCGGAGAAAAGAAAAACAGATTGTGACAGTGGCGAGGAAAACAATAATTTTAGAAGGCAGAAACCTCAAGCAGAACCGGACTCAGTGTTGACAACCATCATAAGGTGTGTCGTCGAAAGTGGCCTGAGAACGTGTGAGTCTGTGTCCATATGTGTTAGGATAAAGTGATGAAAAAAAGAAAAATGTTTTTAAAATCCCAATTCACTTTTCAACATATACAACATCATTTTGGCCACATCAGGAATTGAACTGTCGCTGAAAGATAAACATAATTTCATGTTGTTTTGTACCATAATCATAACGTAAACATTTAACCTGAAGCCTTAAGTAGCTCCAGTGAAGTCAGCAGTGATTTCAAAGCATGTGATGATTTTAATGCAGGTTTTTAAGCATTTATACTAAATATTTTGGTCTTGACTTGTAGAGCTAAAATAACTAGAAGGAAATATAACTACAAAAATAATTACATTTTAATAAAGATGTCATTTTGAAATAGATACACAACAAACCAGATCATATTTGAATTTCCATGTGAGAAGTCAATAAGTCATTCACTAATATAAATAATACTGAGTCATAGTAAAAGCAACATGAAAATAACTGTATTATTATATATGTCGTATATTAGCAACACCTCCCTCATCAGCCGTACATAACAATTATGCTGCTTTGACTTGGATCCTTTCCTCTGTCCACACCTTCTGCATTCTAGATGAAAGATTAGTAAATTATACTAGTTAATAACATCAACAGTGAATAATGAATCAGTAAAGTATGTACATGAGAGGATTGTGAGGTTATTAAGACAGACACACACATTACACACATTAGGACGACACAATGAATCATCATTTGAATCACATAAAATAAAAACTTAATAAAAGTGAACGAGCCTCTCATGCATATATTTAGGTTGAAGTGTTTACATCAATTTGGTAGAAGTGCCTCATAAACATAAACACACTAACGAATGCTAGTAAATAAATAGTTGTATTTGTACAACAGTGAGTTGTGTTAGCCAAAAGATCATTTTAACCCTATAGTATCACAAAGTTTAAAACACAACCAGCCATCATTATATTTGTTGTTCCTGCTGCTGTTAGTGCTGTTAAAAACCAACGACCAGCAAATAGATCCGTATTTTTCCCGCTTGTCGCTGCAAGTTCCTCGAGGGATTTATTTGTTTATTCCTGAGATTGTCAGCGACACATTTGAGTTTTTTATATCCCATTGGCCCAGACTATGTTAGCTCTCTATTCTCCGATCAAAGCAGCTTGATTGACATGTGACTCTGCAACAGGCTGAGAAATGGGTGGGACTTACACACGTGGATGACGTTTGGTTGGCTATCAGCATAAACTATTTCCCACAGGATATCTCCACAGGGATCAATAAAGTTCTATCCATCTTTCCATCTATCTAAACAGTGAAACATGAACACACTGAGTGAACGATGTTGGCCGTTACGACAGACCCAACAACCCACCGGGGAAATCCCCAGTATCCACGTTTCTACTTCATATTTCCAGCCCTACCTAGGTGTGTGAGCCATCAACCGAAGCTGCTAAGCGAGGGAGTCTGAGGGCGAGCTAATGGTAGCTATACATTTTTAAATGGCGGTTAGTTGTTGCTAACCGGTATTCAAAAGTATATTTGGTTCTCACGTCGCATCGTGGTCACTATGATCCCTCGGTCCAGACCTGAGCAATTGATGAAAGCGTTTTCAGTTTCACAAACACTTTTTGTATGTCATTTTTTTTTTAAAACACACGTGTCAATGAATGACTTATCTATGGCCCCCAGCATGATATTTGATTAGCATTAGAACCAGTCCGTGAGCTAACACCGCTGGAGTCAGTGTGTGTGTGTGTTATAGATTTTTGTACATTATCCTATTGTAAGCAGTCATTTGTTGGATCATAGAGCAGCACATTATTGCATTTTCAGTTTTTAATGCATGTCATTTGAAAGGAGCTTTACAAATATACAAATAACTATTACTTTACTTGCTATTTATGCATTTATCTTGATATTAAGGAACATATTCGGTTTGCCTATTGAAAATGTTTTCCCCTTGAAATAACTGACAGAGCCATGAAAAAACATTGGATTATTCATTTAATGTACAGGACATGTGATTTTTCTTTGAAGGAAGTTTGTTTTCTGTCCGTTTGCCTGTTGAAAATGAAAATGTTTTCCCTTTGAAATTACTGAAGGAGCCATGAAATAGTATTGGATTATTCATTTAATTATTAAATAATATACGGAACACCGTATTAGGTCTTGGTTCAATAGGTTATCTGCAATAATTGTTTTAATAAAAATTGAACCAGTCCGGCCCTCGGCTTGTCGCAAATTTGGTGTACTTTTTGCTGTACAGACTTATTTCTTACTTCACTACTTGACCATGTTTAAAATTGTATAAAAAATAAATACGGTGATAAATATGTAAAACAGAACATTTCCATGTAATAAGACAAGAAACAGAAAAGGATGTTAAAATAAAAAAGATAAACAGTAGTTTGCTACTAGTTAGCATTGATGCTAACTAGCTAGCCTATTGCGTCAACCTACAAGACACGATATTACTTTGAAATTAGCGAGTATGATATTGTGTTGAACAGAAAATAACGTTAAACAACTATATCTAGCTGACATTGGATTAAAAAAAAACAAACAAACATACAATCGCGTCCAAAAACGCCAGCTTTATTTCTCGTGTTGAAAAACTCTTCAGTGACGTCTTTTCTGACCAATCAGGGATCAGTTCAACTCGCGTGGAAATAAGTACCAGAGCGGAAACACAGAATAAGTGGGAAGAGTGAAGGCGAGTCGAGCTGATGAAAAAAGGGCTAAAAGTCTGTTGTTTCCCTCCAGACGTCAGCGAGGACGCTTCAGGCGAAAGACAAGATGGCATCACGACACCAGCGAGCCCCAGAACCAGGTGTTACCCTAATGAACGTGAAGTGTTCGCTCTCGTCGCACAATAACAGGAGGAATAATTAAGACTCGGAGGAGTAACTTGAGGAACCATTTGCACCGGTGGAGAGACGCATCCACGAGGAGGTGATGAGCCAACGAGCGGTTCTAGAGACAAAAGATCGACTCGGCAAATTGAAATAAAAGTTCAGAAAAAAAAAGGGACTCTTTGTCCGACGTGGACAAGCGCCGGCCATCTGTGCCGCTGCGAGCTGCAGCCAGGAACATGTCGGTGCTCAGCACTGCTACAAATCACTGGTGGACCAACAGAAGAATGGAAACTGTGCGTTCATTCTTAAGTCCCCACTGAGCCAGAAAATCTATTTCCACTTGTGTTTTTGTGCGTCTTCTTCTGCAGAGTTGTGCGTCTGTGCTCGCAGACGGACAAGGTAATGACGAGAGCTGCGAGCGGGTGAAGCGGGAAATGTGTTTGTCCGTCTGTGGATCTGAAAAATACGTGGCGTGATTAAAGTCCTAATAAAACACGGTCCCTGCAGTTCAGTCCTGCAGCTGCTGTGAAGGGAAATGACCAGAAGGTGCTCGCATGTTTTTCACCGACAAGAAAAGCTGCTCATGTCGAATTCTGGTGAATGAATAGTTGAGAAATGTGGACTTTTATGGTCTGGATTCAATTTGCTAATCTCTCAGATCTACAGAAACCAATTTAATCCAACTCAAAAGTTTCATTCTTACAGTTAGGAGAGAAAAATAACACAAAAAACATTATTTTGTCGAATGAACCTCTGCAGGATTGTCAAAAAGTTCAACTTGTGTTCAGTTTTCGGCACAAAAAGTCAGTGGCTGCAGCTGTTTATAAGGATTTACTGCTCACTGTCTTGGTGTGTGTGTGTGTGTGTGTGTGTGTGTGTGTGTGTGTGTGTGTGTGTGTGTGTGTGTGTGTGTGTGTGTGTGTGTGTGTGTGTGTGTGTGTGTGTGTGTGTGAAGACACCATAAGCTTCTCTGTACTTCACTGTAAGAAGAAAAATCATTTGAACGTCTCTCTGTTCATGTGTGTGGATGAAATCTAAAGGATGTCAATATTGTCACGTTGGGTCAACATTTTAGGTTGTGTTGAGTGTGACGCTGTGGAGACAAAAATCCACATTTTAGTTCAATTACAAACCATAAACAAGTCTGTGTCTGAATACTTTGATATCCGCTCGTGTAACTGCAGACACGTGTGTGTTCATTTCTGACCTTGCGCCTCTCTGATGTGCACTTCTCAACTTGACCACTAGGTGCCGCCAAAGAGGGTCGCAGCAGAAGTTTTGTGTGTGCGCCTGCGCTGGCGTTTAGCGGGAGATACGCACGTTTCTACGCTCATTTCAGTCTTGATACTTCTTTGTCATGAAAAATGCACGAGTTCCCAAGAGTAAGTTTTTTTAAATTTGTCAAAGTCACTGTCATTATAATAATAATAATAATAATAATCTCTATTATAGACTTCTTAACATCTTAAGTTTAAAAAAAAAACGTTATATACAGTGAAGAACTAATGTTTATGTTGAACAAATCACAATTTTATTGACTGAAAAATGGAAACACATGCATTGACTTCAGTGTCAGATTGTGTCAGTCGCTGATACTGTGATGGTGGTTTAGGTCTTGAGAGTTGATTGTAAATCGTGGGGTGGATACGTTTCTTGCCTTGTACTATAGTTCAACTCTTAATACACATTGATAAAGTTCTTTTTTGCTTATTTAATTTTCACGTGAAATCATGAAAGCGGCCGTTCATGATTTTGATCTTTGTCTGTCATCATTTCAAAACATTTTGAAGAACGTTCTAGAAATATTTATGCTGACGGGACGTTTCTGTTTGATGGATGATGAATGGAAATGGAAACTACTTTGTTGACCATCAACACGTGGGTTCGCGACCCCGTCCTCGTCGGCCCCCGTAAACCAAACGCTGACTTTCAAACAACTTCCCCGTCAGCTGGAAGCCGGGCAGGAGTATTTCTGGAACGATTCACGGCCGAGCGTCTCCACCTCCTCGTCCCTCCGGACGGCGAGCGGCGCTGAGGAAGACGGAAGGCTTGTTCCTGATGCAAATTGGGATGAGAAGCAAGAAAAGGCGCCGGGAGCCACCGGGGTTCCTTGGAGAGCACCAGGATTAACTGGATTAGCTCAAATGAAGAAGTGAGAAGACCGAGCCGCTCCTGGAGGAGACGCACCAGTTCACCGGGGTCGTCGCCGTTGTCTCACGAAGACTCCTCTGGGATCTTCTGCACGGATTTGTACTGTTTCCATATTTAAGAAGGTGGAAGAAGAAAGAGTTCCTCAGTGAGAAGACATGTTTCTTCAACAGGAGTTTAAAAAAAACACAAACGTATCTACACAGTACAGGCTGGTTTGTGTGTGTTGTGTAGAATTTTCTTTAAATCAGCTTTAAAACAACAAAGTTTTTTGTTGTTTTGTAAAAGTTTCTAACGCTCATCATTTTTCAGAGGTGACAAGTCAGTCTGACAACCAGATGAAGTCCCACTCTGGCTTCGGAACCTGTCAGCGCTCGAGCAGCTTGAGGTGACATTGACAGCAGGAGCGAGAACAGGTGCTCGAGGTTCGGCTCTCCCTTCAGAGAACCTTCAACTGTATCGTGAATCCAGACGAAACTCAGTCACACCATAAAAGATTCATCCTCCACCCCTGGTGTCTGCTCTGCTTTGATTTATGATTTTTTCAAAGATCTTGACTAATGTCTCGCTGGAACTGATCGACCATCACCCTCGAAGTTCAAACATTGGTTTCTTTCATGGTTTTCCTTTTGTGATTTAACTTTGTTTTATTCACGATTTAATTCTGCAGTGTTTGTCTTGTTAATCTGCTTCTTTTTTGACATTTTTTTAGAAAACAACTTTTGCGTTTGCACTTTAAAAAAAAGAATAAATGGAGTTACCTTCTTCTCAGAGCTGATTATTCTCTCAGAAACTTCCTGATCTGAGCTGAGAATCTCTTCCCTGATTTTTCAGATATTCATCGAGCAGCTGGTGCTCAGTAGTTTTCATCAAACGTGCCGTTCTCTCGTCTTTGATCACCGACGACTTCCATCTTTGTTTCTCTGTCCGATAAACATTTTCTCAAGATTAAAAAATAAAACTGATCCTAAGCATTTAATAATCATGATTCTTCAGCCTTTTTTTTCCAGAATCTACGGGGTTTTTTTTCGCATAAAAAGGAAAGTGTAGGATCTGAGATACATCGAACCTAAATTCAAGGTACAGTAGTAAAACGGTCAAAACTGGAGTCCGTTTCCGTTGCTCCAACACGCCGTCACTTCCGGGTTTTAATACTTTGCTTTATGGAGACAAATGGTCAATGCAGAGTGTCACGGGCCGTTTATTCGTAAAAAAAATAAATAAACTTTACTATCGATCGGACGCGCTCTCTGCCGGCAGCTCTTCAGGTCGATAGCTCCGGGAGAGACGGTCTCGAACTGTAGAAACATCGCTATATTTAAGGCAAATTTCCGGGCCGAGAGGTCCTCCCCCTATCGCCTATTGGTTCCTTCTAACTCCCTGTACCATGATCTCCTGTTCTTGGGTGGGGGTTCCTGTCTCCTAGCCCTTCCCCTCACGGATGTGTCCCAGCTTTGTTCTTTTGATCCACGACCCAAGGTGTGAAAAAGGCAGACAAACAGACGTTTAAATAACCGGTGTCATGACTCTAATTCTGTTCCAAGCTTGTCTTGAGACAGTGTGTCAGTCTGAGTGAAATGTTGATTGTGAATGTGTAATCAAACGTTTAAGCTCTTAGATGAAGCTAGTAATTTATACTTTATATTTTGATTATCTTTTTGCATTAAATTAAGTATGGCGTATACGTATAGTGTATAATAATTTTTAATCTAACAGTAGGAGTCGACTGGCCGTGATACAGTAAAACACGAACATACAATGAACTGACAGCAGCATCAGGTGGTTTAATCCCACATGGTTTTTCTCTGCTGTTCACAATCTAAATGTTTTGTTGCACACACATCATACACAACTTCACATCTCCTGCGCTGTCTGGAGCTTCCCCCGCGGACTCTTAGTGTATCCGAGGGGAAAAAAAACGCAGAGTGTTGGAGATGAAGTTGAAAGAGAGGAGGATCAATTCAAGTGATGCAGATTTGAGGGAAAGTGGAAGGAAACTGTGATCATCTGAGCAGGAGCGTGGTTACGCAGCTGCGATAACGCTCACCTGAGGCCGTGTTCTTTCACCATCGCTCACAAGGACGTTCCCGCGGTGAGACTAATGCTGTCGCTGTGTAGTGTCTGTGTGTGTGTTGCTGCTTTTTGTGTCGTCCTGATTCCAAGAGTCGGAGCTCCTGCGAGGACCTCGGCTGCTCCCGAGGAGCGACGACGCAGCTTGATCAATCCTCCGGTCCGCACGTGTCCGCCCGAGTCGAGCGTGAACAGGTTCTTCATCCGCCTCTGGTTCCGAACCCCCCCGGGGAAGGTTCTCCGCGGGCCCTCGTTGTTTTCGGTCTCATCTGCAGTCGCGTCACGAGCGAGGCGAGGTGAGGGCCATGGCTTCACCCTGATAATCTGAGCTTTGCAAAGAGAAATGAAAAGCAAACAGCAGCTCCGCTGGAATAATATTGGTTAATGACAAACCGTCAAAATTATTTTATCCGACTCTCACAGTCTGTGCGGTGCCGCCATATCCCCGTGAAATATGCGGAAAAGAACAAAGTATTGTTTAATTCGCTATGTTTATTAATGTAATGAGGGAAAAAGGTTCATAGCGAGGATTGTTATTGTCATTCCATTCACTGGTGAGAGACCGAAATTTGCCTAGCTTTTTACCAACGCTCCCACTTCCTGTTCCTATTCAGACTCACTGCTGTTGTTGATGCATCCCACTACTGTTGTGTCGCCGGCAAACTTCACAATGTGCCAGCTAGAGGTCCTGAAGAAGCAGTCCTTTGACAGCAGGGTGGACAGGAGGGGGCTCAGCACACAACAACCCTGATAAGAGCCAGTGATGAGTGTAATCTTTTGGCCTGACAGTTTGTGGTCTTTTAGTCAGGAAGTCCAGCACATCGCTACACAGGAAGTAGGTGGATGAAGGGGTCTTCATACTCAAGGTGGGTGAGAGCTATGTAGACCGCCACAAACAATGGCGTTATAATGCGGTAGTCCAGATTTGCTGTCATAATGCGAGAACTGGTCACAGTCTAGAGAATCTATCATTGATTGTTCATATTTTTGGTTGAAATATGGACAAATTAAACTAACCAAAGTCTCTTATTCCAAAGGTTTGGGTCGTGGGCAACAGGAAAACAGTTGGAAAGAAGCCAACAAGCAGAATTAAAGTCAAATTGTGGATATTTTTGGTATCTTTTTGCGGCTCTTTAAACCCAACTTTACGTTTCGAATGTTGTAATTTTCTTCTCCAAGATGCATCAATTCCCTCATCATGACATTTAGAAGTTACTACATTGTAAAGTTTTCCCCGTCTGAAATCTCGGCGAAGAAGAGGTTACGAGAGCGAAGTCCATTATGACGTAATAATGGTCTTCACTCCTCCTCCAGCCAGCTGTAATCGTACCCCGCTTTGTTTATACAACGAGTCCCTTGGAGGTGGAGACTTCAGAGATTGATGACTCGCGGTGACAAATAGTGATGCTTGTCCAATCGCAGCAGAGTGGATGTGGTTATGTTAAACAAGATTGAATCTCTAGGAAATAATTGTTTTCAGTGGGCGGGGCTTAAGATCATTTTCTAAGGTAAATATTTCAATGAAAATAGAGTTTTGTACAAACAGAAACACACACTGATGATACAATAGAGTCCAACATCTATTCAAGACACACTCAAATCAACAGTTGACCTTTAAATAGAACATCACATCAACCACCTGTTCGGCCGAAGTCGATCTGTTTGTGTTCATGTTGTCTGTGTCTACAGCCATGATGCTTATCGAGGCTCTGAGGCTGAACAGCTGGTGGCAGCGTGTGTGTGTGCATGTGCGTGTGTGTGGTTGTGTGCGTGTGCATGTGTGTGTGTGCGTGCACGTGTGTGTGTGTGTGTGTGTGTGAGAACGTCCCAGAAGAACGGCAGTAATGGACAGAATCCATTGGTTACGGGACATTAAAAAACATGATGCAGCAAAGCGCCGATGATGAAAACACAACAGTCACGCACACTTACACTCTCAGGTAATCTCCGTGTGCAATCACTCAGCCGGAGGGCGAACGTCGGGAAGCCGGCGCTGAATGCGAAGCGGCACGTTCAGGAGTGACCTCTACATGTGTCGGGTGTTCCCCCGCCGGAGTACGACCGTCTGTCGTCGGAAAGGTACCCGCCTGTGATTTTACACAAAGAGGTTTGGATTGTGTGTGTGTGTGTGTGTGTGTGTGTGTGACGGTCGGAGGAACTATTGAAGTGGAGGAAGTCAACACGGCCCCCCCGGGGAGCTGGACCTGTTTCCTGCTTATAGAAAACCTTTGTGAGCGTTCCTGTATATTCTGTTTTCTCTCATTCGTCCTCCTCGCGCCGCTGTAATGCCCTTGTGGGTTCTGGTGATAGAGGGAAAAGTGTTGGCCCAGTTTGTCCCCTCCAGTTATCTGTGCTCCGGCTGGCGAAATTACCAATTGGTTTCCATGGAGACGTATTTATGAATGCAATGAAACTCCCTCGCTGCACTTCTCCTCCGCCGGTGTTGCCTCCATGTCACTTTCTGTGACCTCCAGGTGGACCCCCTTACCGAGCCTGAGCCCGGCTCGCTGTTGCTATAGAAACAATATTAAGCATTGATTTCTGAATAAAAACGTTTTGTTTTAAAGAATAAAGTGCTCTGAAAGCAGTGTTCTCAGAGGATAGGGCCTCCCACCACTAGGTGGCAGACTCACTGTTTAACCCTTGTGTTATCTCAGGGTCAAGGTGCCTCCACTAATGCATATGTATTTATAGAAGCCAGGGAGGTCGTTCACCTTGACCCAGAGGCAACACAAGGGATACCTCAAACACATTTGTTTTCAGGCCTTTCGGGTCACCTTGACCCAGAGTCAACACCACGGTTAACTGGTTTTAAACATCATCCTGTACAACGAAGAAACAGATGCAATATGGTGGGAATAACAAGATGTGTTCAATGACTGACAAATTAACTCGGAGGTTTATTTATTACATTTATATCCATGAAAACAATGAATTCTGTGTAGTTTAAATGTCAAGAACTAAAAATGAATAAGATACATTCAACGTTTCAAACCAATAAACTACATTGATCTTACGTCTGAAGGATCGGGTCCCTGCGGTGGAATCAAACGCACTCACAGATGAACACGAGATTGTGTAGAATGTGTGTAACTGTACTTTGCCGAGACGATCCAGCGTCTGTACACGGCAACAGTGTCGACAAATCTAGTGGATTCAAAAAACACATTAATATCAACATATGTAGTCGCTTGAATGATTTATATACCCAGAAAATGATCTACTAAAGTTCACCAGAAGTACTAGTAAAAACTATACGTTAAATAGTACTTTAAGGATGAACGAAAATTTGTCCTGAAAATTTGATTTTGAAAAAAGCGATACACCTTGAGTTGTTTTAGGGCTTGATGGTTTTTTTTGTTTTTTAATAGTAACTTAATTACTGTAACTTCTTTCAAAAGTTACTCAATTGCAGTTTAGTAACTTGTTACTTTTGAAGTAACTAATTAGAAGCGAAAGTAACTTTTTGTAAAAAAAAAAAAAATATTATAAAGTGTACACACCAGTGTAAGGTTGGATGCTGTGATTATACTATTCAGAAACAAAGTCCAATTTTGTAAACAAAAAACATGACTTTCAGTCGCTCTGCCAAGTGATCTGATTTCATTGAATGTCGAATCATCAAGAAAGGATTAATACACCTTTTTTAAAATCGCATTAGTGATTAACTTGTTACAGGTTATTGACCATATTATTAGTTACGGCACTTTTTCCTGCAAAAACGTCCGCATTACTTAACAACGTGTTACTCCCGACACTGGTTGTAACAGACTCTGAGTTGAATTCTATCAGTTTAATTTAGGGTTTTATTTTGTGTGCAGGAGAGGCTCCGAAAGGTGAGTTGAGTTGTGGAGTCATTTCATTAAAAATAAATCATCAGTTAATGTAAAATTAAAACTTAAATATGATGGCTCTCCAGTCTAATACCTTTACGTCAGAATATCAGTACATTTCCCTAGTGTTCATGTGGAAACATTATATCTTTAAATCGTCTCTTGTATGTTTAAGTTTGACAACCTGGTCTAAGAGTTATCTGTCCAGGGTCAAAAGGGATGGAAAAGACATGAATAAAAGTGTCTCTCTTGGAGACATGGACAATGACGAAGCCATCTATGTTGGAGACCTTTCCATGTTGACCCAGATACCTCGTGTTAGCTCTTGTTCGTGGCCGTGAATGAGCTTCCACGGACTAACCTGAAGCGCTTTCATGAATGCTCTGCTCTTGTTCTACTAGACGTCCTCCTGAAGTTCAACACGTCCACGGACTCGGTGACGGAGCGGCGTCTTCACCTCAGATCTCGGCGCCGCTTGTTTGCCGAGCGACTCTGTGACTGCTGATGTACGGAGAAGACTGCAGCCTCAGTGCCTCATGCAAGTCTAATGCCGCGCTGATTCATGCTCGTGTCTGTTCCAGAAGACGCCGTGTTTTGAAAGCACTCAGAGCCGAGCGGCGCTGATGCTTCGCTCTCACTCCTACTGGGTTCAGGTGTGGCGGGGGAGATGATGCACGACCAGGACCAGACTTAATGCAATTATGTCATCGCCGCTCTCGCTGCCTCCCGGCGATGCACTTAGCTCCGGGCGACTTTCACCAGAGTTTGAAACCGCTTTCAGAGGTTTTACCGTGAAAGTTGATCTGCTTTATTCAAACTCCAGTGGAGTAGAATTTAGTCTGAGCCGCAGTGAGTAGTGTTTTCATATCGTTTCTGTTGTTACAGGAAAAAAGACAGAAAAGTCTTACTATCTATCTTTCTATCTGTCTATCTATCTATCTATCTATCTATCTATCTATCTATCTATCTATCTATCTATCTATCTATCTATCTATCTATCTATCTATCTATCTATCTATCTATCTATCTATCTATCTATCTATCTATCTATCTATCTATCTATCTGTCTATCTGTCTATCTGTCTATCTGTCTATCTGTCTATCTGTCTATCTGTCTATCTATCTATCTATCTATCTATCTATCTATCTATCTATCTATCTATCTATCTATCTATCTATCTATCTATCTATCTATCTATCTATCTATCTATCTATCTATCTATCTATCTATCTATCTATCTATCCATCTATCCATCCATCCATCCATCCATCCATCCATCCATCCATCCATCCATCCATCCATCCATCCATCCATCCATCCGTCCATCCATCCATCCATCCGTCCATCCTTCTGTCCATCCTTCTGTCTATCCGTCTGTCTATCCGTCCGTCTGTCTGTCCGTCTGTCTGTCTGTCTGTCTGTCTTCTAGGACATTTAACCCAAATAAATGTATGGATAAATATTTCTTAATTAGACAATAAATAATCGTACATATATACATTATATACATATATACATTTAACGTAGATAAGTGGAGGCGCAGAGTTATGAGTCTGGTTCTGCTTGAGGTTTCTGCCTGTTAATCTGAGGTTTTTCCTGGAATTAATCTGTTGTAAATCACACTTTAAATACAATTGATCAGGGGGGAAACTTGTTTCTTTATTTCTTTACAGCATTAATAAAATATGTTATGAGTGAAAGTAATATGTTTACACCTGGCACGTGTAAACGTAACTTTAGATGTCCTGGTTCATCTTTGGTCCTTTTAAACCTCTGGTTTACACTGTAGCTGAACATTTTCACCTTAGCTATCATTGGTTCAGGGGAAAAAATGAATAAAAAAAGTCATAGTTACTGAAGAAATACATAAATCAATATCTCAGTGTAGTCAAGGTTTTTGGTTCGGTGGATCTGATCATCATACTGTACCTTAGATTCCCGCTTGGGAAAATTGCAGCATAATCATCTCCTATAGATTCCAGGCATGTTTCTCAGTCAGGGTTGAGATCTACATAAAGTGTTAGCGTCCATGAGGTCATCATGAAAAGGGGCTTCACAAACTTCTCCTGCTCTCTATATGGAGAAGCAGCAGTTCTACTTCGAGTCCCTCTTGAATGACTGACCTATGAGGAGTCCAGACACACTGCATACAAAATAAATTTTAACCATTTTTGGTCATTTTATTCTTTTCGTCACTTCTTAAATTTCATAAGCGAAAGTAGGAAAATAGATGAACCCATCAATAGAGTTTTGTCTTCTGGCTGAGCTCTTCTTCACCACAACAGACTGAGGACACTGCACTGAACTGTCTGCCGCGCTTACTCGTGAACAAGACCCTTAGATACTCTTAATCCACATGGATATTGAAAGACAATAATCCATCGTTCTCTCTCAAATACAACTTTTCAAAACGGGAGCCAGAGTCTTCAATGGACATTACAACTGCTGGAGCTCAATGTGCTGCTGTGGTGGAGAAATCAAGCTCCACTGTGTGCCGAGAACATGCTGAGTGAAAACACTCCACAATGTGGACAAAACTGAAACTCTGGTGATAGCTCCTGATGATAAGGTTCCAGGGTTGAGTCAGTACTTGGGTGACTTTAGGTCAGTCTGTCAAACTGAACCTGAGAAACCTGGGTGTTGTATTTGATAAAGACATGTCTCTAGTTCAACACTGTAGAAAACTGACCAGAAACTTTATCCTTCAACTGAGGAAAATCTCTAAACTTAGGAAAATGTTGTCACAACATGATCTGGAGCTTGTAATCCATGCGTTTGTTTCTTCTCGTCTGGACTATTGTAACAGTTTGTTTTCATGTCTTAACAAGAAGGATCTGTCTCGCCTGCAGTTGATACAAAACTCTGCAGCGAGAATTCTGACCCGCTCTAGTAGAAGAACTCACATTTCTCTGATCCTTAAAGCTCTTCACTGGCTTCCAGTTTCTTTCAGGATCAACTTTAAAATTCTGGTTCTTACTTTCAGATCTATTCATGGTCAGACTCCTCCTTACATCAGTGATCTGATCCAGCCTTACACCCCAGCTCGGGCTCTGGATCAAAATCTACTTATGGTTCCTGAACACGGTTCAGGACCAGAGGAGAGAAATCTTTTCAGGCTGTTGCTCCTAAGCTTTGGAAAGATCTTCCTCTCTCTTTGCGCTTGATGGATCTACTGACTCCATCAAGAAACATCTTAAGACGTTTCTATTTGTTCAGGCTTTTCCTTGATTTTCTGGAACTCCTGTTGTGTTATCAGTTTTATCTTGACCTTTATATACTTTATTGAATATTGTTTTGATTGTTTAAGCACTTTGTGACCATGGTCTGGAAAAGTGCTATACAAATAAAAATGACTTACTTACTTACTTACTGAACTCTTAAAACAACATTGAAACATTTACAATAGAAGAAGAGATTTATTTGCTTCAGGATCTCATGAAAAAAACATTTAAAAATGCGATAAAGGTAAAATCCCACCTGACTCCCAGGTTTCTACCTTGTAATTCAACCGTATCAAGGTTCGGATATTCTCGACCTTTCACCTTTAGAACTCCCCTCCTGATCCACACCGAGGACCAGGTTTAGAGTTAACGTGGAACCTTCTAACCTCTTCCTCCTCTGCTTCAATTCCTCCGGCGTATCTCTGGCACCTCGTGAAGGTGCGTGCGAGGGGCTGCTGGAATTTATAGGAAATGACTCGGTGGCAACTCGTCTAATATGATTTGTGAAGAAGCTCATAAAATCCCTCCAAGCGTAACTTTAAAAGAATGAAATGGAATGGACCCTCGTCGATCTCTGCCGCATTGCAGAGGTCGTAAATGCTTCTGGAAGATTCTTTTGACTTTCTTTTTTCTCCAGTTAATGACAGCCATATAATTCCGCACTAAAAATGTGTCGCTCCAGAGCCACTTCATGTGTTCCTTTCTATCGCTGCGTCTTCCAGATAACAAATAATCAACACGTTTAATTAAAATGAAAATGCGGCGCATTTCCTGGCTAATCCTAATTTATTCACCTTAATTGAGCCTCCATTCGCTGCGCTCGCGGCCCGACAGAAGTGTAGCTAAATAGGCTGTTGACTGGATGCTGCCGAGCGTTTAACCGTTTTACCCGTTCACCTGCCTCATCAAAGAAGGAAGTCCTCAATGTCGCCGACTTCCACACACTCTCGCGGCTTCTCTGCTGTAATTACAGCCTTTCATTCTGGACCTCACCATTCATTAGAACAGTATAATGTAATCAGAGGAAACTGTGCTCTGAGGATCTCATTTATCTTCGCCTTTTTTCAGTGATTTGGACAACTGATCTATTTGTCCGCCGTTCTCTGATGCTTATTAGCGTCATTTGATCAGTGGATGCTTCCTCGCCGAGAGCTTTTACGTCTCCTCTCTTCCTCTCCACCAGATGATGAAAAGCTTCTCTCCATCTTTGGCAACCGTTTCAGTCAAAGGAGGATTTAATTGTGGCTAAATTGTCCTCCTCTGCCGCTCGCCGTTCTTGAACTTTACTCTTCTCTGTCACCAAACCAGTAAACTCTCCAGTTTTTTCTCATTAGCCAACTTTTTCTCATTAGTATAATGTCTCTGTTGTCTCTGCTCGCTGCTTTCAGGAAAATATAATTTGGCCTTTGATTTGTATAATTACTGGATATCGGGAGACACTTTGGGTTTAGAAACGCTCTGAGATGTGGAATGACTCAATTAATGAGTCGGAATGTTTAAAGCGTCTGTGAAAGTTGAAGCTGAGCTGCTCCCTCACTTGATCAACAGATAGATGAAGGAGGTGAAGAGGAGAGTGCGGGCAGGGTGGAGACGCTTGACCAGAGCTGAAGAGTCAAGCCTTACAGCACAGGTGTCATACTGGTCCAGAAAAGGGCCGAGACGGTGCAGGTTTTGGATCCAACCGGTCAAGCACATATAGTTGAACCAATCAGGCGTCTGAAGACAGTAATCAATTGTTTGTCAGTCAGGTGTTGCTTCTTTAAGCCGACACCTGAATCGTTAACTTGTGTGTGCTTGACTGGTTGGAACAAAAACCTGCACCGTCTCTGCCCTTTTGTGGACCAGTTTGACACCCCTGCCTTCCAGGATCGTGAGAAGTGCAAAAACAATGCAAGTCCAGCACAAACACAGCCAAAAAATGGATGTTACAGCATTAAAAACATTTCATAGCCTGTTTTTTTTTTTCTTTTAAAAGCTTAAGCCACGAAAACCATTTTTACTATCAGCACAACTTGACCGACAAGTGAGCTGAGCCTTAAATAAATTGGTTTCATAGACCAGAGTCTGGCTACTCTTAACAAAGTAGTACACTCAAAATGAATTTGATCAAGTATACTTAAGTATAAATATATTTATAGTAAGTATACTGAGGTATATGTACTTGTAATGTACTAATAGTATACTGATTTAAAATTTCTTCAGATGAGATGGGAAGGTATACTATCAAGTACACGCATATGTATACTACCCTTCACTAGATATACACTAGATATACGAGTCTATAGTTTAGTTTCCAGGAGTATACCACTAGATATACACTAGATATACGAGTCTATAGTTTAGTTTCCAGGAGTAAACTTAACATATACTCAAAGTTTTTCTCTATATTACCAATGTACTAGGTCAGATATGTATTTCGGTCATGTGGGACCAAAACATGCTACCCGAGGTTTCCCGGGCTTACGCTCTAACTACGACGCCACCTCACGTCACCTGTAACTTCTGCTGGTTGGACGTACAGTACATGAAATATTCTGTCACAATAGATGCACCAAGCTTCAAAGGCAAGACGGATAATGACACTGTTTCCAAATGGTTTTATGTAGGTTGATGTGGCTTCTTGTTCACTGTCTCCTTGGTGACACATTTCCATCTGGAGGGAGAACAAGGGAAGAATGTTCAAGGCTGACCTGGAAAGTGTTCCTGAGGCGAGGTGAAGGAAACCTCTGAGGAGAACATCAACTGCTGATATGAGAAAAACATCAGACGGACGTATGAACCAACATATGATCAGTGTGTTGACTGATGTATCTTGTCATGTATGCTGGTTAAATGAATGCGTGAACATATGTTTAGCTAAACCTGAAAGAGAAAAAAGTCATCCTTCAGGCCCCTTCCATGAATTAGTATCAAGAGGAAAGTTGAGATATTTTTGACTCACATATGCAGATCAACTCTGGGGACCCCTGAAGAGGAACCATCGTAAGATCTCCACACGATCACGTGACCACACGGCCTCGGGTGAAAGTATATGAACACACGTGCACAGACTTGTGTATCCCCAACAGTCTCGTTACAGTCTCTGGAGCTGCTTAGTGATTTATTTACCTGCTTACTTGGTGCTGCTCTGGCAGAAATAAGGAGAAGGAAGCGGGTGCTGATGTTACGAAGCAGCATCTCAACCATTATTGCTGCGCAGTCATGAGCTTCCTGGAAGAAATGTGGATTTAACTTGACCACTGTAGGTCAAACTGTTCCCATACATCAACTGGCGGGTGATACAAGTCCATCATTTAGGACCTTCAGGACGTTGACTGTTGTTGGATTAAAATTATTATATACTATACTGTATGTATACGCCATAGTTAAATGAAAGCTAATGCTGGTTGGAGGCAAGCTTGGATCAGAATTAGAGATATGACACTGGTTATTTAAAACATCTGTTTATCTGCAAATCACACCTTAAATTGTAGATCAAAGAACAAAGCAAGACACACCCGGGAAAGGGGGGCTAAAAGACAGAAGAGAAGAAAACCCCCGTCCGAGAACAGTTGAATGATTAGATTACAAGAAAACAAATCAGGATGTCTCTCTGCGGGTGATCGGGACACAAGGAATTTGAAAGGACCATTTGGCTGGAAAGAGACGACCTCCCGGACGGGAAATTTGCCTTAAATATAGCGATGTTTCTACAGATCGGGACCTTTTCTCCTGGGGCTATTGACCTGTACAGTTGCCAGGAGAAAGTGCGTCCGGTCGATCGTAATTAAAAGCTTGTATTTTGTTTGACTTGAAGCGGCGAATAAACGACCCGTGACACACTCTTGATTGTTCATCTTTCTCCACAAAGCGAAGTATAAGACCTGGGACGGAAGTGACGTCATGTTGGAGCGACGGAACGGTCTCCGTGTTTTGATAATTTTACTGTCTTTCTCAGACCGTCACCGCTAACTATCTCCTGGCACTTTGAACCGGAAGTCACATCGCCATCTTCTATCGTGGAGGCGACACTACTCGATAGATCCCGCGGCCTAAAGTCATAGCCGACAGATCAGGATCAGATCCCGCTCCTTGTCCAGGAGAGATCTGGGTTTTTAGAGCCCAAGTGCTACATGACTCTGTTAATGTCAAACAGGAGAAGACGGAGCGCCGCTCACTCCCGACTCCTCCACAGCTGCGAGGAAGAGCTCGATGGAGTGTGGAGACCTGAAGCGGCGGGAAACCTGGTGACCTTTCGCTGTTTCAGACGCGCTGACTCGTTTGCCCTTTTGAAAATGCTAATACTGAAGACTTCTCAACAAAACCGGTCCTGCGAGAAGACCCGGGGCCGGCGGAATAAAACAAGTTAGAGACGACCACAAGCTGCGAGCGCGCTGACGTGCAGATGCCAGATTCACAGGTGAAAGAAATGCCAATGAACCCTTTCACTCTCCCTAGATACCTGCAGGCCACTGTTTTGAAAAAAGGTGGACATGTTTAACAGGCTAACAACTTTTATTTAACGCAACGACTGATAAGACTTAGACATGAACAGGTTATGTTGCGAAGTTGGGGACAAAGTTAAGGGCCGACCGGTCTTGAGACTAGTTCGCAACCAGGCAGTGACTCCAGTCTCAGATGGTCCCGGCACTGTCTCCTCGACACAAGTCTAGTCCCGAGGGAGTAGCAGAAAAATACAAAGATGTTTTTTTTCCGAGACTTGTTGGCTTTACTGGCAGAGACGTCGTGGAGACGGAGATAATTTGCGGCGACTCTGACTACTGCATATTGCTTGCCCTCTTACGAGGGACGCTCCTGGCTAGGTAACAACCAATTTGCACAGAAGTCACTGAGGTGTCCTTATGGATTCAGTAACGTCTCTAATAATCGCAGCCATGAAGAAGACAGAGGTGAGCTTTATTCCCAAAGGGTTAACATTCTGTATTGAGACACGTCTGTTGGCCCTTAAAATGTATTGCAGTGGTTGTCGCTGAAAATGTAATTTATCTGTGAAAATGTCATTTGTGATAAAAGTGGATTGAAAAAATAATGGGGTTAGCATCTGTACCACAAGGGTATATTCTATGCAGGGAGCTCCAGTCTACTGTTCTTATGTGGGTGAAAATCCGAGGTGAGTTTGAATTTCTATGTTCTTCATTGTTGGTGATTCGAGATCAATGTGTCTTGGCTCAGTCTAGGACTCTGGTCTCTCTTAGCCCCTTTCCTGGGATAAAAACCATCTCCCAATCGGTCCAACCATATGTTTGTCATCTCATAACCAAGGTTCAGGCAAAATGTTCTCTCAAAGTGAACGTTGTGTTTTTGATTTTATCATTTGTCTGTGAGAAATCATCTTTATTGTTCAGTATTTCAAGGGTGAATCTTTCCTGGTTCTTGGTGAAAGAATGATCTTCCCATTAAACCCAGAGGCCGATTTTAAGAACTATCTTCTTCTGTGTGGTTTGTTCTTTTTCTGTCTAGTGCGTCTCTGATTAAACCCTCTATGGTGGTCCTACGATTTGGTCCACTTCGAAGTGTCGACTCTTAGGGTAGAAAAAACCTTTTACTAGTCTACTATACTATACATTTAAAGCACTTCGTAGTAAACCCCCATTTGTGTTTTCTTAGGTCTTAGAACTAAACTGCAAACTTAGACTAGCAGCATTAATCAACCCCATTTATAGATCTAAGAAAAAGAACATCAGGAAGCTTCCACCGACTTTGTTTTCTCTCCTACGGTCTCAACACACCTGACAGACCTTTGAATGAAGCTCTGAAGAGAGACACGTAAGAGCAGGATAATTTTACCTCGTTTCATTCGACTAGCCGCGGAGGTGTGCGCGAGGAAATATAATACGTAATGATCTTAATGGAAGATGGAGACGCGCGCCCTTTGTAACACAAGTACCTCTTAACAGCCGAATCAATATCGAGCCGCACGGCTTCACCCGCAGCCGGAGTGGATCTCCTCCGTCGCCGCCACCCAGCGCCGATCATCCAAATAAGCCGCTTTGATGTGGTTTGAGGCGCACAAATAATTAGGCCCTCTTCAATAAAGATTACCTTTCCTCTGATTCCTTTCTGGGCTTCGACGTAAACGAGGCAGCCGTCTCCGGTCGGCGTCCAACGCCAGCCGTATTTTCCGCACATTAATTAACATTTAGGAAAAAAAAAAGAAGAAAATCATCCCTTCATGAGAAATTCAATCTGGCAGCGTGACAGACAGAGGACGGGAACAAAAGGTCCTGATGAGCGTCCCCTGAACGAGCACCGGCCAAGTCAATTATGTGAAATCACAGAGAAATAAAAATAGAGGACGTTTTTTTTCTTCTTGGCTGCTCACTGTCCCGCCGAGACGCGTGAATGAAACACGAGGTCCCCCCCACCGTCCCCCCCCCACGGGGCTTCTTTAAGTCCATGTGAGACCGCGTCAGCTTAGTGTCACTGGGCTGTGAACCGGGGCTCATTACGCCTCCCCGGACTCCTCAGAGGACCCTGGAGTTGGCCCTCGTACAAGTGCTTGCAGCGGACCAGCCGGTCCTCTTCCTGCTGAATTAGCTGAGCCGATGGTCTCCGGGGACTCATTGTGGCTTCCGCAGGAAAAGATGCACAGCGCTCTGCAGGGAAGTGGAACATCAACACTAATTTGGGCGTCCATTGATCGCGGGTCCGGGGGAAAGTTAGGAAAACAAACATGACACTGCTGCTTCACGATAAACTCCTGATCTATTGCAAGGTTCTGAGACTTCCTGACGTCCCTTTTTTCCAGTTGATTCACCTGTTGACGGTGGGTTCACTTACTTACTTACTTACCTTAAAGATGATGTTGTAAACTGTTGATGTCAATGGAATCTGATCAGACGAATGTTGCTGTCGGTCTGAGCACTTTTGTTACGTCCTCGTCCGTCTTAATGGAGTAAACAAGGAAGACTTTATCTAGACTTACACTTGGATCGATTTATCGTCCAAAGGAACCATTTCCTGATATTTATTTTAAAGGGAGACTAATCTAACTCTCCTGACACACTCAAATGTTTCAAATGTTGAATCATCCTCTCCAAGATGCAGTAAGTCTTTCATCATGACCATGTTTTGAACTTATTACTTTATCAAGTTCTCCCCCGTCTGAAATCTCGGCAAACGAGAGGTTACGAGAGCGGAGTCTATTATGGTGTAATAATGGTCGCTACTCCTCCTTCAGTCAGGTGTAATCACCCCCCGCTTTGTTTATACAATGAGTTCCTTAGAGGTAGAAACTTCTAGGATCGATGAAGCACGGTAAAAAATCTTGAGGCTTGACCAATCCCAGTAGAGTGGGCGTGGTTATGGTAAACAATATTGAATCTCCAGAAAAACACAGGGTTTTTTCAGTGGGCGGGGCTTAAGCACATTTTCTAATGTAAATATTTAAATGAAAAGAGGGTTTTGTACAAACAGACACATACTGATGATACAATAGAGTCCAACATCTATTTAAGACACAGTTAAATCCACATATTATTTGCCTAAAGATTGTCAATATTGCCATCAGACACTCACTTCCTGTCAGAGATAGTTTGATCAATATAAACTACCCTCGACTCAATCTGTTCTCTCCACGCTCCTCGCCTGATTGACAGCCCTGACTTAATTGATTAAGTTTTCTTAATAAATGTCTGTATCTTCACATGATTGATAGAAACTCCATCATCAAACACCAGGGACCACCATACGTACCTCATAATACAGCACCGCTCTCCACCTTCGACCCCCACCTACAACCCTTCTATAGAACCCCATAAATAGCATCTTTGATATACTCGCCTCCATACGCCAAACTACGTGTAACACACCAGCATTGAACTGATGCCAGGAGCTTTGGCTAATTATTCAAGTCCTAATGAGGCCAGGCAGTCTCCGGAGCCCGCTGGGAACAGAACCGTGCACCGTGGTTGGCTCTGGCTCACTGACCCCTGGACAACATCCTGGGCATCAGTCGCTGGTGCAGATCCAAGCAGCGAGTGACGGACATCGACGTGAAGCCTGATGGGAACTCTGGACACACCAAATTTAAAAGTTTTTCATTTTATTTGTCCTTAAAACATCTCAACAGATGTATCATCTTAATCCCATTCTTACAACTGGTCATTGGGGTTGTTCCTGGATGTCAAAATGTCGTGAATTAAAGCGTCACCCGCAGAGTCTCCATCTGCTCTCTTGAGGTTCAAAGCACTCCTCACACATGGAGCAGCTTCTGACTCTTAATGAAACTGATAACATTAACAGTGTCTGGGAGTTAAGAGTAAACCAGCTTGTGGCAAACATATGGAACAAAATTACATTTTATGTGTGATTTGAAGACAAATGTGCCTTTTTTTTTTATACGACGAACAGTAGTTAAAAAGAAGTGCGTGGGTTTCACAATCGATCGATGCTTTTCACCTGAGACACACACACACACACACACACACACACACACACACACACACACACACATGCACACATTTCATACAAAAAGTGTTATTTTTCTTCCTTCATGTGTGAGCAGTAGGGAAAGCAACAATGACATCAGAACATTAAATGGTTGAATAATTAATGAATTAATTGACATTTAAAGTATTGAAACATGATTAAAACGTGGTCTAATTTATTTTAATTTAATAATTGGATTTTTAAAAAATTGTATATTGTAATTTTGGTTGTTTTGAAAAAAAGTTCTGTGAATTTTGATGAAAGAAATTTAGGATTTGTAGTCACAGAGGAAGCTGTGCTCTTTTTTCACAGAACAATCTTTACACAAAGGCTGCAAATCTCTGTAGTTTCAACTGACAAAATCAAAACTTCCGTCACGTCCGAAAGTGTTAGACTGTTGATCGTGTGGATCATATGCAGATTCAATGTTTGCCAGATGAATGTCGACTTGTCGGTGCTCCATTAACCAGCCGCTGACTTCCTTGTAAATCACTGAGGTTTCTTCTCCAAGTGATGGTGACATTTCTTCTTCTCCCACGGGCTCCGCCTCCCTCTCCTCCCTCCTCGCTCGCCTCCCGAAAAAAAAACGCCTCCTCCTCCTCCGGAGCAATATATTCCGAACACACGGAGAAAGGTCACATGCTCCATTATTTCAAAGCGCACTTTTGACCTAACATTTACAGAGGAGGCGAAAAATAGCTGCCGACGCGTGAGTCGTATATTTTCGGCACAAGTTGGTGAGCAAAGGTGAGAACGACACTCGCCGGGCTGAGTGGTCGGACGTGAGCGCCTACAAGTTATTCTCTACTCTGATAACACACTTCCAAACGTGTCATTAAACAGTTGAAAGTGCAGCTGATGCCTTAAAATTGCACCTGAACTCAAATGAAAGGAAAGTTGAATAAGGTTATTGAGCAAGATTGTTGTTTTCTCAACTTCATGCTTTTAGTTGAAACAAAATATGTAGTTTTTTTCATGTAACCTTTGCCTCAATTTGTTACTATTCTTAGAATTTAAACATTTTCTGTGAGTGATGACGATTCAAAGTTCAATGAACACACAAATCTGAAAGTGATGAGATAAAAAAAAAGAAAAAAGTAAAGAACATTTCCAGCAAAGTTCTTTGCATTTGCAAATAATATATATAGACATGTGTCAAATTACAGACTGGACTCCTACTAGTAGAGATTGAAATTCCAATCTGAAACAGATTCCAGATTCTACTAATGAATTCCAATCTCTACTAGTACAGATTCCTGTATTGGGATCTGAATATTGGAATTCCCATCTGTCCTAGGACAAATGGGAATTCTAGCAGGAAAATCTTTCTTTCTGCTGCTGCTCGTCCACTGCCATCACTTGATCAAGCTACTTTATCTAGTATTGGAATTCCAATCTATACTAGTAGGATTCCAGATCCTACTGGATTCCAATCTGTACTGTGACATATACATATAAACAATCTTTATTTGACCAAAGACTGAGGAAAATACAAGGAGAAAACACCATCATCATCTAGTTTATGACCTAAAATAGTCTTTTGAATCATCTTCCCTAAGGGTGTTATTTTGTTTCTGTTTATCGTTCTCCTGGAAAATTTACTCGAAAATTTGAATTTGACATTGAGGAAATGTCCATCACTGGACAGAATGGATCATTAAACTAATAAAAAAGAAAGAAAATAAAAGACCATGTGATTGTGTCAGACTTTGTTGTCTTGTACACTTTATTTTGGGGAATCTTGTTTTACTTTTGTGTTGTTTTTGTCCCACACCTGTGAGGCTTGCTTGTGTATATCCTGTGACCCCGACTCCCTTCAGCGCCAGGTTCAGGGCTAATGTCTCTGCGTTACTGTCAGGTTCTGACTTAAGGCTCTGAACTTAGTCAAAGACGGGACGTCAGAGATCAGGATTGGTTTAAAGTCACAATAATTTTACTTGCAAGGAGAGTTTAATACAGAATGTTCTTATCGAGTGTCCCATTTCACACTGAAGTAAGAAGTGTTTCGGTCGCAACGTAGAGTCCATCGTAAGTTATTGATTAGAGTCATGAACAACTGGAATAAATGACAGATGTTATTCAATGAAGCATAACAAGTTTGGTGTTTTTTTCCCAATATCTTTGTTAAGAAGGTACGCGTAAGATTCTTACATATTTCATTTTCAACTGAGACCAAGCATTGTTTTAAGACACAAGCAATGATAACAAATTTGATAACACAATAAAGTAAGTACAGTTCCATGTCAAATACAGGATTGTTTTTCTTTGGTAGTTTTGGTTTGCCCAATGCCATATATGATATCGATCCCCTACATTGCAATCTGGATCCACAAGTCACTTGAAGTTGATTTACTCTTTGCAGTGGAGTAGTAACTTCTTGCTCTTGTGTGCAGTCTGTTGTGCAAATGAATTATGAAAACGCTACTGCCAACTTTTATGTTATAATATCACAACTTTATGTTTTTTTTTGTTGTGTTGTTCTGCTCTCAGCTCCGAGTTGTTATATACATGTTTTTCCCCCTTTTATCATTTTATTGTGCGACTTTGTTGCGACGCAGTTGTGAGTTTGTCTGTCGCGTCCCGGCTTGCCGGGGTTTCATTAAAGCACTTCTCAAAGATGTGTTAAGAGAGCAGGGATGGAGCCGAGCGCAGCGAACACTTCATGAATACATGCACAAGTTTTTCCTTAATTGCTCCACGGATCGATGGCGGTCCGGGCTTCAGTCAGCACTAATGATCCGAGCCTGGGTTATTGATCACGAGCGGCGGAGACGCCGATGAAAACGTACACGGACGGAAAAAGTAGCACAAACAACTGGAGTGACTATAAATTCCTGTTTGCCCTGCGCTCGTCTTATCCACGGCTCTCCAGACGCGACGCTCTTTCCTTTTTGTCGTCTTCGTTTCCGGAGCGGCGCTGTGTGTGTGCGAGCGAGTCACAACAATCGACGCACAACTGTGTGATGAAGCCCATTAAAAGTTGGGTGGGATCCAGGGGCACGTGGAGCACTTCCAGGGCAGAGAGACGATCACTGAGGACGACAAGAAAATCCACCGTCATAGACCCAGGAGTGTCAAACTCAATCACACCAGGGGCCAAAACCCTTTCGTTGTATTAAGCCCTATTCACACAGGAAGTATTACCTGGGGACCTCAGTGTTTTTCCTATGCGTTATTTTAAGTGCATCACACGGGATAAACAGTGTCTGTAAAATAGTCATTTTTACTGACATTACCTAGAGATACAGATATAAAAGGAGCGCAATTACTGAAAGAGAAAGTTAGTGTAACCAAGCGTTCTTTGTTTAGAGAAGATCAAGTGGACAACCGTTTATTTCCTTTCGTTTCTCAACTTGTGCCGACGCTCAACAGCGAGAGCGCTGCCTTGTACATAAATTTGCCCCAACATTATTCTTACAGAAGAGACACAGTCTGTTACAGTAGTGTGACCAAGAGTATTCGTGCGTGTGAAACAACAAGGCTGGAACTTAGTTTGTTGCCGTGCAGCGCGCATGTCTTCTTTACTTTCGTCATGTGGAACACCCCCCCAACAACAACGAACTCCATCGACTTCCTTTTCAACCCCTTCAAAATAAAACAGCGTGAGTAAATATTAACACAATGGCGAGTCCCTAGAAGTCTGTTACAGTTGCATATATGCGGCATTCATGATTACAAACACAGACATGCGGGTTCGAACGGGATTAGTATTATCACCCGACGTATGTGTTTGGCGAATGACTGTCACAAACAGCGTTATTATCTTTGTGATTTCCATCATTCCTTAAACAATATGTTTACTCTTATTTGAAGCCTCTGTATTTACAATAAACTAGCGTCCTTATCTTATATACGATCATCGATTTGTATCCGAGACAACACTCCAGTTAGTCAATCTGTTGGATCTGTATATAATTGGACTTTTTTAGCATTTGAAATATCGTCAAAACATCAGTTTAAATGGTCCGACCAACAAAAGCAACGAGGCCGATGGGAACTCGCTTGCACATCACACTGCACACAAGAACAGCAGCTCCTTCCGCTTCATGAAGCTTTGAGTTGTTTCACGAGATTCATTTCAAACTAAAGTTGAGACTTAATTTTGACACCAGATGGATTTTTCTGATAAAAGTAAAAAACAGGTTTTGTTGAGCTTTGATGTGGACTCATGACCTCACAAGACAAACGTTGTCAGGGACAGAAGGTGGATGTAAAGATGTGAGTTCTCTCTCTCTCTTTCTCTCTTTCTCTCTCTCTCTCTCTCTCTCTCCATCTCTCTCTCTCTCTCCTCAATATTTCATGCCAAAAGTGAATCTATTCCTGGCGTTGAGCGTGTCCTGCTCCCTCGCCGCCGTCAGCACATATTTTACTACACAACGCTCTGGTATCTCCTGCCGAGCTCCTCATAAACACGCGTTTATCTCGGGCGACATATTTTTGACTGTCCTGACGGGCGTGATGGAGACGCTGGAAACGTCTCGACAACACCATCATAATCCTGACACTGATCTTCTGACGTGAAGATAAAGACATTAACATATATTTCCTGAACAAAATCATCAGAACTTTAAATAGAGTAGGATTGTTTTTTTGTGTGTCAGTATCTTTGTATCTGAGATTTAAAACATGACTAATATGTGATGATCTGTCGATTGCTCATCCAACCCTACGTTGTTGAAGCTTTTAGGAACTTTTGAATTAAAGCTGCAGCTTGATTCATACTTTTTGAAGAACATCTACCCTACCTTTAAAATACACTTGAGCAGAAGAGATCATTTAGACAGGAAGAAAGTTGTTAAAATAAAAAAATAAATTGTGTAAACTGCACACACAACCAAGCACACACACACAACAACGCGAAAAAATACACAACCACACACACACACATATAACCACGTGTACACATAGACAAAAAAAACACACATGCGAAGAGACAACCATGTGCACAGATACAAACACTTGCATAACCATGCACACACACACACACACACACACACACACACACACACACACACACACACACACACACACACACACACACACACACACACACACACACAAGCACCTATATAACCACCCACAAACCCACACACATAACCATGCATACACATAGACATACAAAACACAGATGCACACACACAACCACGCACAAACACACTAACACAAAACATACACAACCATGCACACACACATAACCATGCGTACACATAGACATACAAAAACAAAGATGCACGCACACAACCACGCACACACACACTAACACAAAACATACACAACCATGCACACACACATAACCATGCATACACATAGACATACAAAAACACAGATGCACACACACAACCAAGCGCACACATACACACGCACACATTCACAGCAATTCAAAAACGTACACAACCACGCACACACATAACCACACATATACAGTCAAACAAAAACACACATGCAAACACACAACCAAGCACACACATAACCATGCATACACATAGACATACAAAAACACAGATGCACACGCACAACCAAGCGCACACATACACACACACGCACACACGCACACATTCACAACAATTCAAAAACGTACACAACCACGCACACACATAACCACACATATATAGTCAAACAAAAACACACATGCAAACACACAACCAAGCACACACATAGCCATGCATACACATAGACATACAAAAACACAGATGCACACACACAACCAAGCGCACACATACACACACACACGCACACATTCACAACAATTCAAAAACGTATACAACCACGCACACACATAACCACACATATATAGTCAAACAAAAACACACATGCAAACACACAACCAAGCACACACATAGCCATGCATACACATAGACACACAGATGCACACAGATGCACACAGATGCACACACAACCACATGCACACATACACAAACAACCACAGATACAACCACGCACACATGCCTGCACACAACCACACACACCCACGCACAACCACATACATGCACACAAAACCAGACACACACACAAACCACACATGCATGCACACAACCAGAACATAGCCGTGCACAAGCACATACACAAACATACAATCACACAAACACACAGAAACAAACAATCACAGCTAACCTTTAACCTCAGGATCTCTGGTTCATCTTGACCTTCCATGTCCTGCTGCTCTCACCTCACAGTCGTCACCACCTGCTGCACTCTCTTCTTCGCCTCCTTCATCTCCGATGACTCTGTTTTGACTCCTCCTCTTCTTTACTCTCCCGACAAATCTACATCATCAGCAAACATCATGGTCCGTGGAGACCCCTCCCTCACCTCATCACTCAGTGTGTGCATCACCATAGCAACAAGAAGAGGCTGATGTTTTTTTTTTTTTCCCAGCATCAGAAATATCTCCATCTTTAAACAATATATATAATCCATGAAACTATTTTGAGTTGCTTCTGGTTCGGTTCTTGACACTGCCAAAAAGAAATGTGAAAAAATGAAAGTAAGAACGAGCGTTGACACTAAACTGTGCGACGATAACAAACCAGAGACTCGTTTCTTCCTCACTGTTGCACAGACGTCGTGTATTTGTCTTCCGGCCCAGAGGGGTTTCTGTCGCGGTCTGTCAGACTCTTGTTGTTTATTCAAAGTCCCTGATTTTGCCTGATTAACTGGATCAACTAATGAATTGTCGACACAAACACTGGACACTTCATCACGACCGGGTCATTCTACGGCGACCGGTCACATTGAAAACAACTTTATGTCAGGTTTGAGCTCTATGAACATTTTTGAGCAGGTGACCTTTTTCAACGATCAGATGGAATTGATCTCTAAAACCCTGGAACAGACAAGATTCAATCAATCAATTTACTTTTTTACAATTTACAACATTTAATGTTTTCCTGTCATAATAAAATGCCTCATTTGACATTAGGAACAATATATATTTTAAATTTCAATATACTTTTTCAATTTACATTTTTAGAATATACAAACAAACTAATTATTACTGGTTAACGTTAACCCCAGAATGATTGACGACGACACTGTTAGCCACAAGCTAAGCTTTAAAGTATATTAAAGTATATCTGTCAGTTTAAAATGTCCTTCACTTTACATTACCATTAAAAAAACGTAATTAAACAGTTTTTATCTTTCATGTGTTACAGGTTTGTAAGTTCAGTGAAGGATTATCACAATAGCGTAAAGAGCAACTATATTAAACTGTGTTGGAACTTTCCGGCCTCAGACCTTGGCTCCTGCAAGTGTTTGAGTGATGTCATCTGGTCTGTAAAGTTAACCTTTTTTCTCTGTGATAGAAGGTGTCACAGGTTGTGTAACAGCTCGGTATGTAAAACTGCAGGACAAACATACATTATTAATGTTTATTTTTAAATAAATGGTACTTTTATTGAGCCAAACAATAGTATCAAGAGTATCATCAGGAAATAGTTTAGAAAATAGATAATTTTAGTTTAATATGTTGGTTCTTATGGGGAATTGCTCATTAGTTAAAGGTCAACTAATGTGTTGATTTAAGTGTGTCTTAAAAAGATGATTGACTCTATTGTATCATCAGTATGTGTCTGTTTGTACAAAACTCTCTTTTTATTGAAATATTTACATTAGAAAATGTGCTTAAGCCCCGCCCACTAAAAGCAGGTAGTTTATTAAATCTTGTTAAAGATAACCACGCCTACTCTGCTGTGATTAGTCCAAGGGACTCGTTGTATAAACAAAGTGGGCATGATTACAGCTGGCTGGAGGAGGAGTGAAGCCATTATTAAGTTATAATGGACTTTACTCTCGTAACCTCTTGTTCGTCGAGATTTCAGACGAACTTTATAAAGTAATAAGTTCAAAACAGGGTCATGATAAGAGACTTACAGCATCTTGGAGATCAAGACTTCAACATTTGAAACATGTGAGTCAGGATATTTTGGTTTTCACATTAGTTTCCCTTATATATTTTCGGAACCATGAAACCGGACCGTCCACAGAAGGCTCTGACAGAAGTGTGTCCATCTGAAATCATAAAAGTGTGACTCGTCGAGAGACAGAAGAAAGTATTTGAAAAGTGCTTACTCCGGGAGCGAAGTGATCGATATCATGCGCGCGAGGACGTATGGAAGTATTGAGAGTAATTGATTATGACAAATGATGTGAATAATAAACAAGCCCACAGCTTCTGCTCATGAATTAATCACCAACAGAGTCAAGGTAAAAACAAAAACCTGAGACTCACCGGAGAGAGCGCGAGGCAATCAGCATACACAAACACGCCTGGCATGGTTGGAGAGGAGAGAGCAAACGCGCTCAATAACTTATGACACCGGGAAGCTTCACACAAACACTTCATCATAAATATGCATTTGCGCCTCTGCTGCTGCTCACCCGGTCCAGCAAACATATTAAATGTCACTCTCTATTTTTCCCCACATTTCCAAACCCAGCGACAGCAAGACATCGTTTACGGAGAAATATAGAAGTGTGTTTCTGCTGTCCGGCACTTTCTTCCAGCG
Organism: Callionymus lyra; assembly: GCF_982586985.1. NCBI lineage: Eukaryota > Metazoa > Chordata > Actinopteri > Syngnathiformes > Callionymidae > Callionymus > Callionymus lyra. The sequence continues at coordinate 17,302,951 of NC_141820.1, forward strand.
AGGAGGGATGACGGATGTCAGCGACGGTACACAGATGTGGGACGGAGTGTTGAGGTGTAAGGGGGGGGGGGTTTGGTACTTTCATCCCGCATTGTACTCCTGTCGCCACGGCAACGTGCCTGGGGGGGCGCCCCGGGGAGGTGCCATCAACACAGTTTTTAAAAAAAAAAAGAAGTGAATGAAAATGAACTGAAGTTACCTCTTGTGATGAAGTAGGAGCTGATGTCCACCAGGTTTACGAGTTTTGGCGATATTTCACACCCTTATGACGTTTATTGAGCTTCATCACAAAAGTGCAGAGTTAGCACTTTTCCTGCAATAGCACGTCAAAGACTGTGACGTTACGAGACCCACAGCGACCTTCAATGGATCCGCTCTCAAAACACACTTGTATTTTGTCCTGGTTTTACAAGTATTGCTTCTGTTGTGCCAAAAACTGTCATAGTTGGTGGTTTCCTGCACCAAGACCAGTGTGAAAACATACTAGCGGATATAAGTATAATTGACAACTAACTATATAAATACTTCTACATCTAGTTCTGCCACTATTCTTCAACAACTTTCATCATAACTACTACAACCTTATCGACCATCACTCTTCCTACATCTACTACCCATACCAGTACTCCTATTTATACTACTACTATTCATAGAATCACTAGTATACCTATTAAAACTAATTTTATAACAACAAACTTGACCAATATTACTGCTATTATTGTAACGAGTACTACTTCAACAACTACTACTACTTTTGCTGTCTACAGTATGCTATAATATTATTTCAAAAAATACTACAATTGTACTTTTACAAAAACTACCACCATTACTACTCGCTCTATGATTACTACTTCATCTATTTGTAATGTTCTTACTGCAACTACCACTTTGACTACCTCTCTATCAAATACTACTAATATAACAAGTCAACTCTTATGTGACTTCTGCTATGACTGTTACTATAACCACTACTAACACTATATAATATATAATGATTAATACCAATATTGCTCTGCTGTTACTTCAACTATAATATTTTAATGTTTCTACTGCTATTGTTACCATGACTACAGCTACAACTATTGGTAATACTTAACCAACCATGCGTTCAGAGATCCCTAAATATTTTACTCCAACCTCATTCATTACCGCTTTATTCCTTACTGGGAGTCGCGGGGAGACTGGAGCCTATCCCAGTATCATAGGGCGAGAGGCAAGGAACACCCTGGACAGGACGCCACATTCACAGGGCACACCAAGACAGACAACCATTCACACACACTCTCATATAAGGACAATTTCCCAAAGTTTTCAATCAACCTCTGTATGTTTTTGGACTGTGGGAGGAAACCGGAGCGCCTGGAGTAAACCCACGCAACACGGGGAAAACATACAAACTCCACACAGAAAAGTTTGGCTCGACCTGGAAGTGAGCTGTAGGGCGACCACGCTAACCACTGCGCCACCGTGCGCCCTTACTTGGAACCACTTTTACTATTTACGCTAGTGTTGACTACTTCTATGACCACTTCACTCATCATTCTATAACTACTATTATGGCTATAACTTCTTCTTTAACTATGACAGCAATGACTAATAATCTTGCCTTTTCTGATTCAGCTACGAATCACTATATCATCCACAAACATCACGGTCCACTGAGGCTCCTCCCACACATCCCTTAATCATCCCCATGGGAAGACGTGCTAGTATTTGCACGCGACGTTTCGTTATCTCCGCTCAAAAAGTCCCGCGACCTCACTTCTGGGCGAACGTCAGCAACTTCCCGCAGAGAAAAAACAGTGAAATGAGATCCGCGGACGGACGAGTTAATCAAACCGAGGCTAATTTAACATTTGGAATTAGGCGAGGCGTTAATGTTGCCGGCTGCCGTCGGGCAAGATGGAGCATTAAAACTAGCACTAAATTAAACAGGTTAATTGAAGTCTTCATTTTCTCTCTCCCTCCCCACACACACACACACACACACACACTCCACCGGTTGAACACACACACATTTAATCACAGCTAAGTTATTGCTACACGTGGAATGGAGTTATTACACTTCCTTATTTCCTTTAAAAAAAAACGAGCCGGCGTAAATTTCTCAGCACGAGTGGCTCCGGGATGAGGCGACGTAGGGAAAAGGTTCCCGAGCCAGAGAGGAGAGACGGCGGCAGACAAAGAAACACACCTACTCCTGAATCTTTAATGTGCATCCAGGCCTCGCCGCCGCGTCACGGGCGCCGCTGACAGGTGACAGATTACACTGAAGGAGAGCGAGATGAATAAATGAACGGAGGACATTACACATGTAAATTGCTCCTGTTCGGGACTTAAGGGGTCACTGAATGGTTTGTTGAGATTAGGACTGATTTAAATCACATTCCCCGGCCGTCGCTGAAACAGTGTCACCGAGACAAAAGAACGAGAAGAGTCTGAAGTGGGGATGCGACGGGCGAGGAAAAAAAATGGTAGACCGTCCGTTGGTTTTCGCGGCTGAATCTCTCGCCATGTTAAATGAATTACAAATGCGAGATTAGTTTTGCTGTGCCAAAAGCCCGCGGGCTAAAATTGATTCCTGTAAATCTGTTCTGAGGACGATATAAACACACATAAGCCAACAGACGGAGCTGCAGGGTTTCCATTAGACAAAACTGTATTTTTAATTGAATAAGTGTAGGAGGGAGGAGGATCCGCCACGAGCTGCTGGAGCTTCGCGCCCATGGAAACACAGCACCGTCAGTGAGGATGGATGTCATTAAAGTGTTGATTTAAGTGAGTCTTAAATTGATCCTTGACCTCTATTGTACGCATCAGTGTGTTTCTGTTTGGACAAAACTCTTAATTTAAATATTTACGTTAGAAAATGCCCCGCCCACTGAAAACTCTTTGTTTACACCAACCACACCCACTCTGCTCTAAATGGTCATGCTTTGAGGTTTGTCACCACATGTCATCAATCCCATAAGTCTCCGCCTCCAAAGGACTCCTTGTATAAACAAAGCAGGGCCTGATTACAACACATTAGTTGCACTTTAAAGAATGGAAAACGCAACAACTCCTCCCCACCTAAGCTGTAATGAAAATGATTGAAAAAAGTTTCCCCCTGTCTGAAATCTCGGCGAACGAGAGGTTACGAGAGCCCAATATGACCTAATATTGGTCTTCACTCCTCCTCCAGCCATCTGTTATCACGCCCGCTTTGTTTATACAACGAGTTTGTGGAGGTGGAGACTTCTGGGATTGATTACACGCGGTTGACAACAAGTGTCATCGGGAGGGGCTTAATCGCATTTTCTAATGTAAATATTGCCCTTTCTTGTAAATATAAACGTGTGGTAAAAAAAAACGGTTCTTAAATCCCTAATATCAGGTTTAATTGACTCAAAAAGTGAAGTAAAAAACCCAATTGTAACAGCAACGTACACTTAATGTTCCTGAGTCATAGCAGTCTTAGCACTTCTAATAACCAATGACCGAACAACAAAAGTGTTGTAAATGTAATGCTAAAATGGAAAAAATATTTGAAATATTCAAAAACGAATTGTGTGTTTAATTTACAACCCAAATGTTGATCTTATCCCAGATTTCCCGCAGAAACTGTTACTCAAAGCTTAAACATGAAATGAAATAAATGAAATGTTAATAAAGTAATAAAAATAAGCCTAATAATAAAATCAAAGTTTTCGAATGAAACGTCACAATCGTCCTCATCCTCGTTCGTCCGGGACTGACAAACTTGATTGACACCTGCACCCTGCGGGAAGGGGGCGGGGCTTGAGCAGCAGGGGCGGTGCTCTGAGCGAGCGCGCGCGGGCGGCTGCTGTGGTTCCGCCGGCTCAGAAGCTGCAGGTGGACCGAGCGGTGCTGGTCCGGACGGCCCGAAAAAAAGAGGGGGAGAGAGAGAGAGAGAGAGAGAGAGAGAGGTCCCGTCTGTGCGAGATGTGTTGCGTCGAGACTTGAGCGAGTCAGAACCAGAACCGGGACTTTTCACAAGCTCGCGCTCCGCGCTCCGGGATGTTGTTGTGAGCCCAGTGGACCAGAAGGTTCTGCCGGCACCGAGGACCAGCAGAGGGATTATGGCTCTTCCCAGCTTTTCCTTCAGCCTCATGACGCTGGTGCTGACGAACCTGCACCTGAGCAGAGCCAACGACCGGCATGCGGTTTATTGGAACAGTTCGAACCTGCTGTGAGTATGACCCGCTTCACCTGAGACCCGCCTCACACCTGGACCCGGTCCAGCAGAACACACTCGACAAGTTCACGAGGATGAGTCAAAAGTGTCCAAAAACCTTGAGTTTGGATTGTTTTTAAAGAAACTAACTTCCAGAAACTCATTTCAACCAGAACCATATTTTGTGTGTCAGGTCCATATCATAGTTAACACGTGTTTAAATTATATTTTAAATGTCTTAATATTATTGCAAATATAGATCATTTTAGTCCAGCGAGTTCTACTACAAAGACACTGTTTCTTTAGCAGCATCACAGACATCACTCAATCATTTGCCGGAGCCAGGGTCTCAAGCAGCTTCCAATTACAGATTGAGATATGTTATATTTTGGATTGAGGAACTCTTTAAACCATACCAGCCAGTAACAAATACTGTTACGATATTTATTTTTAATTTGACTATTTTCTAAATTAAAGAACATTTTATATTTTACATTTAAATGCTGTACTTGCTAGCTTAGCTAGTGGCTAGCAATGCTAGCTGCAGTCTTTCTGACACTTACTGATAATTCTTTAAATCTACAATGAAAAAAATAAAAAAATAAAACTTTTTATCCTAATAAGACATGTTTACGAGAGGAAAATGAAATAAATGTCTCAAATAGAGTGAATCTAGTTGCTCTGTTATCTTTATTTCTGAGATGGAAATATGTTCTTTTCGAAATCTACAGTTGGATGATTTAAAAAATAAGAAAATTAGAAATGCCACCAGCATCGTAGAAAACATCCCGTGTTCCAAAGGTGAAGCCCACTCAGTGAAAAACAGATTTTAAATACTTCTTCCAAGAAAATATGAAAACATCAAACCAAACATAAATAACTTCTATAGGTAGGCGTCGGTTTGGAGTCAAAGTGAGATGTTGACTCCGTGTTAACACAGTCGATTCAAATGAAAAAAAGTGAATTTTTAAAAGGGTGTATAGGTTGTTTTTTTCTGGAAGATTTAAAAAGGTTTAAAATTTCTTATAAATCAAATGTCCGTCACCAGTGCGACGTACACTGTTGAAAAACACAATTAATCCATCATTGAAATCTAAATTAATAGCGATATTTCAGTCAGTTTCAGCCGTTATTGATCACTTATGTTTCATATGTCAAAACGTTTAATAATATTAGTGAAAAGGTAGTGATTTTTCAGAGCTCTGGGAGAGTCTGAAGAAAGGGGGTTGGAAGACCACCCTTCGTTGAAGATCAAAGCTTCATTCTTCACGTCAACATGGACCAGAACAAACGCTCATTATATCGGGTTATTTACCAGACTTTTGTTCTGATGATCTGACCAGCCTCCCCTCGTGCGCCGCCGATACATAATTCATTGCCGCATGAGTATGAATCTGCATGAGTTGTATAAATAATTCTCCTCTGCTGCACTCCTCATCCGTAATGTATGCGCTCGCACACACACACACACACACACACACACCTGACTCCGACAGTCCTGGTGCTTACCTCAGGAAAGCTTCCCAGGTGTTTCTACCTGCCAGCTCGGTGGGACGGCGATCGATGCGGGGTCTTTGCCGCCGCCTTTGTCTTCTCATTAGCTGGGAGTGGATCTCTGGTTCTTTTTATCTGGGCTCCTCACACCAGCCTTTTTTACAGTCAGCCCTCAGCGTCCTGCTCTGCTTCTGTCCATTTGTATTCACCTCAGACTCCAGTGTCTTCTATCTTACCTACTGTTTTCTTCCTTCTATATTTCTGCCGGGTCTCTCCAGACCTCTACGTTCCCCCCTTTCTCTGCATTCTTTTAACCCTTTCCCTGCTTCAACTTCCCCGCACAACACTTGACTATCAGCTGCGTTCATGTTGGAAACGAGTTTCTTTCATTTGGGTTCTGGAGTGTGTTTTGAATACATATGTGGTACAGATTTCACCCGACAGTTTCCCAATGAAACCCCATTAAAAATGTTTGAACAAAAGCAAAATGAAGCTTTAAATTTCATTTAACCTCTATATTGAACAGTGCTGTGTATTGGCAGGAATATGTTGATACGATACGTATCACTATACAATATACGATATATTGCAGGCAAAGTATTTGTAGTATTGTCGAGTAGTTGACTCTAGTGTTGCAGAATTTACCGACCACATGACTCTTGACGAAGTCGCGACTGCGTTCATTTCTTTTGAAACTAAAAGATGTCCAAACATCAGCTTTAAATTCTGCTGTAGTCGACCGTATCCTCTCGTCCACTGTCCTCGGTCATCGGGATCTTGCGGATTTCAATGTTTTATAAAGCTGCGGAGGATGAAATGACTGCCATCTAGTGTCCAGAAGTTTAATTGCAACATAAAAATTAATTCACCCTGTGAATATTTGCATGATAATTGTAAAAATGTAATTATTTTATTTTACACACACATTATTGAACTATAAAACATAAACAATAACAACATCGCGGGACAAATAAAGGATTATGATTCTGATTCTGAAATAAACAACACATAAAATATGATTTTCCAGCATAGAATGAAAACATTTTTTTAACTATCGCTTCATTGCTGTCGAAAGTCGAGACAATACACACAAGAATATTGCGATATATCGGCATATTGATATTTTATAATACTTCTATTAACACTCATGTTGCTGATATTTCATACAGTACGATCAGTCGTTTTCAAAGGCCACTAGATGGCGCTCTCTGCTCTATAATGTTTGTCTCCGAATCACCAATTTGATTTGTTTAATAATCCCATCATCTCTTGAGCTCTTGCAGTTATGACAATATAAACCTCATTAATCCACAACTACAGTAGCTCTTAATGATTGGTTGAATCTTGGACAAAATTGAAAGTAGAGTTCAAGGATTGCATGTCTATTTTAAAGTCAGAACTAATTTGATAAAAGTCAAGTAGACTCTACTTTTCCCCCCAACATTCCTAACATTTGATAAATCTGTGCTGCTAAAGGTGTTTTCTATTTTCGTTATGACTGTGTTGGAAAATTGGTTCCCCCGCTTGAGCCAATGCCAATGTAGCATTTAGCATCAAAATAAACTCATCGTTGAGTTTATTTAATTTTTGTTGGTAAAAATAGTATTTTTTAGCATGATAGTAGAATGCGATCTCATTAACGCACAGGAAAAATAGCCAGTTGCGCATGAATTCATCTGAATTTTGGTGTTTTAACTCAACCAATGTATAATAAAAAAGGGTTTGGAATATGTTTATCATTCGATAAATAACTGGAATTAAAAAAAAAGTACCATCACTGCTGATCTAGGGTAACATTAAAGTCAAACTTACTTCCTAAATCTATTAAGAATGATTTATATGTACAATGTATGTTTATGTACCTTGTATTACCACATCAGTCATTATTGTTGCACAACACAATAAACTATGACCATAATTGTCATTACCTCAGTTTAATGTAAAGTTATTTGGGTCATTTGGGTCGATGCCATCGTTACACTTCATTACTTGGAGTCAGCAATTTTCTAAACGCCAAACAGCTGTTCGTCACATCGTTCCCCTGGACTATGTAGTGTCAGTAAAGTTGTACATATATTAACAGAATAAAATACTAAACACTAGGCAAAACTGACACAATTCCCCCAAAATCTTACAAGGAAAAAGGTGTCGAAGGAAACCGTCGACGTGTGCAGCCTCATCACTCTCTCCACAGAAAAACTGCTTTTGCGAGACGAGGCGCGAATCTGTCACGAAATGTGACTAGTCTTGGTGTGAGTTAGTGGGCATAGTGTCAGAAAACGCCAGGTTGTATATCAATCAAATAACAGGACGGATCTTAGTCGCTTATTTCTAATACCATTTTCTTTATAATTTAAATACCTTTCTGATGGACTTATTGAGTCTACTGACTCCTTCAAGAAACATCTTAAGACTTTTTTATTTGTTCAGGCTTATCCTTGATTTTCTGGAACTCCTGTTGTGTTATCAGTTTTATCTTGATCTTTAAAGTATATATTTTATTGAATATTGTTTCGATTGTTTAAGTGCTTTGTGACCCTGGTCTGGAAAAGCGCTATATAAATAAAAATTACTTACTTACTTACTTACTTACCCCTGACCTAGACCAAAGTCACAATAAATGCTAATGCTACGTTAAATGAGCTTTTCTATGTTTCAGAACAAACTTTCCAGAGTCTCCCATTTACACATTGCTACACCATCCTGTGCGATCAGGTGCTAAGAGTCTTGCTCAGGGACGCATCAACACGAACATGCAATAGAAAACCGTGACCTTCGAGTCACATGGCAGCCTCGTCTTAGTGAGTGATGTTCGTTGAACTAACATTAGAGTTCTAACCTCCACACCTTCCCCACCCGCCGCTGCCATCATAATACTCACCGGGTGTCATTAACGCTCTTCCGGCCGCTAGGTTTTTTAAGCAATATTTGACTCTTTCGCTCGCTCGTGAAAAGTTGACTCTTGACTTTGACCGGTGACACGGTTCTGTGAGGAGGCGGTAATTACATATCAGCGGTCAGTGGTTATCTGAGAGCGTACGTTCCCTTCGCTGAACCTTCCGTGGAGGTACTGATGCACTCGCTCACTTCACATCCTCGCTTTACAACTGTACTTGTGTTCTTTGAAATCACTTTCACTCCAACTGCGGTTCTTTCATGCAGAACATCACTGTGGTTTAGCAGCGTCATCGCTCAGTCCTGAACGTCCACCCGTTTATAAGTCACTCTGGATACAATCATTCTCTGAATGACCCTCGATATATATCGCAATATTTGATGATTTGAGGCGAACTCAAGGCCGGCCTTTCTGGTTGATGTGGTAAGAAGGAGATTTGATGAAAAGCAGGTTCTTTCAGTCGGTGTGTTGCAGCTTTGATAGCCAATAATCAGAAAGAATTGTTCTGGGTTTAACGCCCAAGATTCAAAACATTATACAGCGATCCGACGACTGCCCAGGGTGACAATTATAGACATTATAGGATATTTAGCTGCTGTAATTCTACAGCTTCAGTTTGGTCTTTTGTTAAGATGGAAAAATACTGGGTAACTAATCATGTTGTGAAAGAATAAGAAACTTTACGTATATGATTTATTGTAACTCCATAAGAATATTGGTTTCTAAGTCCAGATGGATCGATGGTCCACAGAGTAGCACTATTTGGTTTCCTTAAAGTGATGGTTTACCCAAAATTCCACGTGGATCCACTATAATCCAGTCGCTTCATTAAAATGAACATTTTTTTTTTCTTTAACTCTGAAAAGGAAAAGATTACTTTGAAAATAATTCCAACCCTTTGACAACATTATGCTGAGTAGAAAAATAGGGAAGTTTGAATTTTAGGGGAACTATCACTATTTAATACATTCTACTAGGGCTGAACGATTATTGAAAATAATCTAATTGCGATTATTTTCCTAAATTTTAATGCATTTTTTCTCTAATACTGTAAATAATTCACTTTACAGTAAAATGTATTTCTTTGTGATTGTTAAGATGAAGTTTTAAAGCCGTTTTTAAGATAAATGCAACTTAAGCATACATTGAAATAATGGGAGAAGGTTCATTTGGTAACTTTAATTACACGTGTAAACAAACATAATATATTCACTGCAAATACTTTAAAAACTCCTGCAAAAACGTGGTAAAAAGTGTGATGTAAACATTTCTATTTATGAGTCAATAAAATAAATCACACAGACTTCAGTAAAGAAAAGTGCAAAGTCAGTCATTCTTCTTTTTCTTCCAGTGCATTTTTGCAGTTTCTCTTGTTACTATTTCAAATATAAGTGCATCTCCTGTCACACACATGAATATATATTATAATTTACACAATTTGAATTGTGGGATTGTACAAGGTAATACACTTTGGGTTAGAACACACACACAAACATGCCAGCAGCACGTCTCAAAGTCAGATTTACGAATCCATGTGCTGCCATCATCATATTAGACGAGTGGTTTTGTCAACTCAATGCTTGGTTTGTCTCAAAATTGTAGTCATACCGCGGTTTGAAGAGTTTGGTTGTGACAGTGATACTACATGTTGTTCCCTGTTGTTGAGACACTGGTAGCATTTTATCCACACAGTTGTCATATACTGCTGCTCTTTAGCTTCTGTAGACGTCAGTGATCAACTGGTTAGAGTTTCTGTTTACGTCTCTCGCTGGTTCTGCTCGGCTGCTCATAAGTCACGCGACTGCATGACGGCTCGAAAATGAAGTTAGCATAAAATTAAGACCTTTGCGATATAATAATCACATTTTTTAATATCGGGATTATATCGCAAATGCGATCAATCATCCAGCTTTTCTCTATATTATATTACTATTATATTATAAACCTTACCTAAATCCATTACCTCAACTGAGAAAAATCTCTAAACTTAGTAGAAAATTAAGTCACAACACGATCTGGCGCTTGTAATCCATTCTTTTTCTGCTTCTCCTTTAGACTATTTTAACAGTTTAGTTTCATGTCTAAACAAGAAGGATCTGTCTCGCCTGCAGTTAATACAAAACTCTGCAGTAAGAATTCTGACCCGCTCTAGTAGAAGAACTCACATTTCTTAAAACTCTTCACTGGCTGCCAGTTTCTTTCAAGATCAATTTTAAAACTCTGGTTCTTAATTTTAGATCTATTCATGGTCAGACCTTACATCAGTGGTCTTACACCCCAGCTCGGGCTCTGAGGTCCGTGGATCAGAATCCACTGATGGTTCCGCGCACCCTCCTAAGCTCCTAAGCTTTGGAAAGATCTTCCTCTCCCTCTACACTTGAAGGATCTACTGACTCCTTCAAGAAACATCTTAAGACATTTTTATTTGTGCAGGCTTTTCCCTGATTTTCTTGAACCACTGTGTTTGTCTTATTTATCTTGGCCTTTTAAAGTATATAGTTTTAAATGTGTATTGTTTTTGATTGTTAAAGCGCTTTGTGACCCTGGTCTAGAAAGGCGCTTTAGAAATAACCATTACTTACTTACTTACATTAAGAATACACTCTTTCTTGTCCTTCTTAATACAAATCATTTATTATTAGTTTTGTTGATGTTTTTTCATGGCAATAAATGAGTATTAAAATTAATTACCTGGGAAAAATTCATGGGATGCTTTGGTACTCTCTACTGGTTCTCATGCCTCGATAAACTCAAAGTGGAAGAAGACTGTTGGCATGACTTCTGTACGACTTGATGGAGCTCGACAGCATGATTGGTGATTGGAATTAGAAACCCTGCGCAGGTAATTTGAATCCACGTGGACCGTGGTTATTCATCATGTATTTTCGACACCTAATTGAAGGAGTCACTTCTTCCTGCATGTTGGAGTCACAAGTTGTTGTTTTTTTTTCCTTCAGAATCTATGACCGGAGTTGTCGCCGTGGCACGAGAACAGGAGGGTTTATTAAGCGGCGTCTCTCTCTGCCGTTCAAGCGTTGTAAATTGCACAGATTTTCGAGTGTCATAATCAGTGTCAGTCGCATCAATCAGTTTTAATTAGTCTTCCGTGGGGTACTACTCTATACGAAATCATATTCTCTGCGTGAAGGCTCGGCGTAGTTATTCATTATAATGCCACAGCACTTTCAGGGAAATTTGAATTGACATTTAGTAAAATGACTAATGCAGTCCGGATGTAGACGAGAAAACGGGCGAAGACGCAACGTGTATTCTTGGAAAAAAAAACAAACACGTTGAGCCTTGAGTGACACCTGACGTTGAAATGGTTCTGAATAATAATCTTTAAACCGAGGGTTGGCCAATTAAATATCCTAGGGGGCTACATTTTTTACCCCGACTGTCAAATGACTTGTACGACTGGAAGTAATTACCACCAGAGCTTATAGTCAGCTCTCAGAAACATTTATACATGAATAATTGTCTGTTTTGTATTTTTTTTTTTTCCAAATGAAAGGAAATTTTTTTGACGTTAACAATGTTTCCTTGTACCCTTTACTCAAAGAGCTCTGCCAAGACAAGTCATTTCAGTTTTCTTTGACTTGTGGAACTTGCTAAAAAAACATTTTAAACAGCGCTTTCAAAACCATTTGGATGCTTATGTGGCATTAAAACTCCACCTGTCATCGCCTTCTCTGTGCTTTAGGATCACTAAGAAGGGTTAGCATTCCTGCAAGGCAACTTTGAAGGTGTAAGGAAAATTCTAAATGGTGGCACTTTTAAATTGAAATGGTTGTCCACGTAAATGTTTTCTTGTTGTGTGGTTTTTATTGAATTTAATGTGTTTAGTGTATGGTCTGTGATTGTGTTGTATTGTGCTATTTTATTGTTTTCTTTGTGAAGCAACATTGAGTGCCCAGGTAGGCTCTTTTTAATAAAAGTTATGATTATTATAATATAATTATTATATTAAACCTTTTTTTTCTCTGGCTCCTCCTGGCGGGAAAATGAAATTTAACGCTTGAAAAAAACGCGATCTTTCCCCGGTTTCTTGTTTTCTTTTCTTCACAAAGCTTCAGAATTAATGACCAGAGGAGAGAAATCCTTCCAGGCTTCCTAACATTTCTATTTGTTCAGGCTTTTTCTCGATTTTCTGGAACTCCTCTGTTATTCTCTGTATTATCTTGACATTTATCTTGACCTTTAAAGTATATATTTTATTGAGTATTGTTTTGATTGTTTAAGCGCTTTGTGGCCCTGGTCTGGAAAAGCGCTCTATAAATATAAATGATTTACTTACTTACATCAGCCATGATGGAAATTAATGCAACCGTCGTCCCCGACCCACTGCAACCCTCCCAGGAAAAAATAAAATAAAATAACTAGAGACCAACCACGACAGAAACTATGAAATAATCTTTCATGTGAAGCTCTTATATTTGGTTAAATTATGCTCATTAATATCTCACATCTGGTTCGTCTATAGGAGGCTTGAAAGCTTTACAATGGTCGTGTCACACACAGCGGCGAGGTCATTAGACGGCGTTCTGATGGCGTGACACAGTGCGCCCCATTATGGAGATGTGGCCCATCTAACCAGCGAGGCTAAACACCTGATGGGAGGAGTCGGCGCAGCCAGTGCGGCGCCTCTGCTGCTACCAGGCGCTCTCAAGATGTTCCACATCTTCCCGGCGTAATTGGCAGATGGCCTCCGATGCGATGATTTAATGGCCTGTGTGTGTGTTTTTTTTCCTGCCTCAGCCAGTCATTAGGAAGGACATCTGTAATGAGTTGGCACCGACCACCGCTGTGAGACGGAAACGGGGAGCGACACTTTGCAAACGGTAGTCGGGGAAACGATCAAAGCCACATCGTGGAGTGACGTCTCTCCGCAGCCGCCGTAACCACGTTTTTCAAAGAGTCTTTCCGAACGCAAACCTCCGGTTAACAACTTGAAATGGCGTAACTCGAGGAACAGCCGACGAGATCACTCGTGGGGGACTCCTCGACAATCCCCGCATGACTCCCGAGACTCGCGGGAGGATGCTAGCTGAGCGCGATCACAGACAGACGATCTTCGGCATCCGAGTCGTCGCGCTGTAGCAGCTGTGCTGTTACATGTGTGCAGCAGTTCTGCGAGGAAAAGGGTATAAAAAAACATCAGGCCTGACCAGAGCGTGTCTGTAAAGGCCACTACTTTCATAGATTCTTCATTTCCTCAGTTCTCTCCTGAGCTCGGTGACGGAAGGAGGGATGTGCTGCATCAGTGAGCAAGTGAGGCCTTCAGCTGCTCCGCCATGCGTGACCGAAGAATGATGGAAAAATGACCAAGAGCCTGCTGCCTGTGAAAGTTTACTGCCTATCAGTATTCTGCTGTCGTCCTCCAGGGACTCCTCTGGTACCTGTAAGCTGGGCTTTATTAGAGGAATTTACATTTGTGGTACAAACACTAGCGATACTTTTTTCTCAACCGATTCTAGTAGAGCTGTGTATCGGCTATGATGCGTATCAGGATACACTGGCAAAGATAAGATGTATTGTGATACTGTAGGAACCAAAACATACTTTTTGTATTGAAGTACTTTCCTTTGGTGTAACGGAATTACCACAAAATGAACACAAAAGATGCCCAAATATAAGCTTTGAGAGCTGCTAAAGTCTACCGTCTCCTCTCGTCCTCAGTCATCTGGCAAGATCTCGATGTTTCTTCAGCTGTAGAGGAGGTAATGACTGCTGCCATCTAGCAGCCGGAAGTTTAATTGCAACTTAACAATGAACACAACGGGAATATTTGCATTTTAACTTTAAATTATAAAGAAAATAAACAATTGTATTATTCACACTTTATTGAACTATGAACCATAAAAGAACACTGGTTATACGTACGATATGATTTGCAAGAAAAAAATACACTGCTGTTAAATAAAGATACTAAGTATTGTGGGGAAAAAAATTGGGAAATATTTATTTGACCTGTAGTTTCTACATCAGGATGAAGTATGTCTTGTAAGCTGTCAAATGTCTAAAACATGTACTGAATGTGTTTAAAACACTTTTCAACAAGATTTCGAACCAGCTTTAAAAACTACCTGGTAAATTTTTTTTTTAATCTGAATAACTCCCTTTATGATTGTATAGAATTTATATACAATACTATCTTTTAACTTGTCTGTATATAAATGAAAACACATTTTTTATAAAGTCTTCCTTTTTGCTTACCATTAGGGTAAAATACTTTTCCCCAAACAAATAGATTTTAATGCAAAGGAACTTAGTCAAGAAATACTCCCAAATAGGTAATTTCGATTCAACGATAATAGCCGTTGCAAACATTTCAGAATTTTTTTTCTTTACCTGAAATTAAAATTATTATTGCCAAAAATGATCGATGATGAAAGATTTCCACATAATTAGTTTTAAAGTCAATAAAGGACCACATGTGGCCCCCGGGGCCAGACAGGATTATACATGATACCATCAAGGCTATTCCAGATGGAATGGAACTAAAATAGAACCTCCAGGCTAATATATGATCACCAGTTGATGTTTTTTATATTTGAGCATTACTGGTGAGAGGTCTACATGGACACCAGAACGAAGCACCCTAGGAAAGTTCTCAACCCTTTTCCTGCGGTCTTCTTTGTTCCAACACGACTTGGCGCCGTGACCCTGATGAGGTGTCGTCAAAAACAACAACACCCCTCGCACCACCTTTCGCTGCAGCAAAAAATAAATGATCGCCTTGACAAATGGCTTCTCGCAGGTACACACCGGCTTAGTGATCAATGTTGAGCCGAGGTGCCGACTTGCTCAACAAGCTCATTAACTTGTCGAGTGTGTGTGTGTGTGTGTGTGTGTATGTGTGTGTGTGTGTGAGACACCGGGGTGGCGGTTCTGACGCCCTGTAGGGAGAGTTCATAGATGTTTAGTTGCAGGAGAGGGGATCGTTACGGAGGGATGACGAGTGACTGAGCGGCCGGAGGTAATGAGAAAACCTGAAGATGGATGGAAGGAAAGAGGAAGAAAGTGAAACGTGGGGAAGTGAAAACTCCGCCAGGAGAGTCTGATCGTGTCGGCCCTGCAGGATGTCGAGGGTTATTCGGCGTCAGCGGCTGATTTTTTTTTTTGGGGGGGGGGGGGGGGCAGATGTAGACGGAGGGAGCTGATCCGTGTTAATGTAGACACGAGCTCGGTCGTCCATGTGGTCCACAGACGGCGTCCCGGGCTCGGCGCCCGTCGAGCTGAGAGCGATATATACCTGAAAACGTTGCACGTCCGTCCGCCTGCAGCGCCGTCTTTTGTCTGCCGCTGCAGCGAGGCATACAGATGCA
Source organism: Callionymus lyra (assembly GCF_982586985.1). NCBI lineage: Eukaryota > Metazoa > Chordata > Actinopteri > Syngnathiformes > Callionymidae > Callionymus > Callionymus lyra. The sequence goes on from NC_141820.1 coordinate 17,318,846, forward strand.
TCCCGTTCATTAGGATTCCGTTTGCTTTTTCGCATTCATTGTTCCACACAAGCTCCCGAAGCGGCTATAGATGCTGTCTTTTCTTCCGGCTGCCTCGCCACCATAAATCATACAGAACAAGTGAGACGGAGACGCAGGGAAGAAAAAAAAAAAAAAAAAGAAGAAAAATCATGAAATATTCATTAACGCAAAAGAGTTTTTGAATTTTTTTTCAATGGGTTACTTTATGTGTTATTTAGAACTGAAAACTTTTGTCTTGAATTCATGTTTGAGGAACTTTGCCTTATACTTTTTGCCAAGTTACTTGTGACTGTTGCCGACTTCCTGCTCCTAACATTTCAAACTAGAGACGCCTGTTTAATGCAGAATCTGTTGAATAATAAAATAAATGCGACTGATCACAGTCCTCCTCACCCTCGCCTTAGGCACTATTAAGTCGAGCAGTTCCCTGCATCGTCGCTTCCTACGTCCTAACAAAAATACACCTTTGGAAACCTGTCCGAAACAATATTGGTATTTATCATCAGGGAAGTTTTATCCATTGAAAACATGTCAATTTGCTGCTTGGATGTTATACTTCCTGGCAACAGATAAACCCTAAAATGTTCTTTATATAAATAGTGCTGGGCAAGTTGAGCTTTATTATTATTTTTTGTTGCTAATATTCATAATTGGTTATTCTTTGTGGTGTTCATTAGTAGTTTTTAATAGTGGTGGACTAATGAAGCTTCATGAAGCAGTTGTCTAGAGGTCAGTAGGTGGCGCCATCAGTTTAAAAATGATGTTTCATTGGAACAGTTGTTTAAAACAAAGTGCAGAGACCGCCATCTAGTGGACTCTAAAAATAATGACACTGCTTCATGAAGCTTCATCAGACCATCACCAGTTTTTACCATTATCTCATTCAATGACTTGGGATTATTGGCAATATTTTCTGTTGTATTTAACTAACATGAACACTGTTTTCTTTAGGATTTAAACAAGACACACATAAGAACTTTGATCACGGTTTTATTTTGGGTTGATGGGTTGACATGTATTTACACACGGCAAACAATCTGTTTAACTATTCGTTTGTTGCAAGGCACTTTAATTTAATTAAATATTGAATAATGATGTCACTTTAAAGAACCTTTTCTTTGCCTTTAAACATGCCTTAACTTTCGGCTCAATTTTGTGTGAGCAGGACCGTAGCTCCGCTTCATTCGTTACAAGTCTCTTCTTAGCGACGGGTTCACCTGTAACCTGGCGTCCCTTAGCAACTGGTTTAGTACTAAAAGTTTCTGCTGTTGCTCTAGAAATGTCCTGTTTTCAGGTTAGGATTGTTGCTCTGGATAGACAGAGAGAAACATAGATGGATGGATGGATGGATAGATGGCTATAGAGAGATAGATATACTGTGTATATACAGTATATATATATATGTATATAGTGAGAGAGAGCTATAGAGGGATAGAAATAAAGATATACTGTATAGATGTACAGCTAGAGATATAGATATATATAGATATAAGGATATACTGTATATATTGGTTATATATATATATATATATATATTTAGATAGATGGATGGATACTTTGTAGATCCCTGGAGAAGAAATGTGTCCAGTAGCAGTAATACATACATCCAAACATACATCCATAAAACATAGAAAAACAATCAAATGTATACAATAAAATGTGTAAATTATTCATCAACAAACATCTAAATACTGTAGATAAAAATGTTAATAAAAATAGACACAAAAAAAGGGCCGACTGAGATGATCACCAACAGCAAACACTTTCTGCAAAACTATTACTTGCCCATTAAAAAAAATTAATGCTGACTTTTCAAATTGAAAATGTGAAATCTTGAGCATATTTTCATAGAAGAGGTCGACAGTTTAGCACTAGACACGTTTATCTTTTCAATCAATATTGGATTTCTTTATTTTTTAAGAAAATTGAATTGCTCACGTCCTGTTAAGAAGAATATAAAAACGACAAATTAGAAAATGATGAAGGCTCCACAGTGATGTAATTCACATTTGATCAAATTCTTGGAGATTTGAAGAAGCTCCTTCTATGCTAATGTTTAGTATCAGGGATCTGTAATTTCTATTACCTTTCCCCTCTTCGTAGAAAACGGTTCTGACTCCCTCGACGGGAGCTTCCACGTCTGACCGTGTGCTGAGAACTTGGAGAGGGAGGGGATGAAAAAAAAAAAAGAACAATTCACGGATCTCTAAGAAATCCATTACCAACACTTGTGTCCCTGGTTTGTGAAAACTCCATTTATCTGGGAGCCACGGGAGGGAGTCTGATCACAGGCAGGTGGAATCCATTTCAGATTCACTGATTTGAATGCAAATGCTTTCAACAAAGAGGGATTTCCAACTTTCAAGCCTCCCCAGTACATCACACCCGCAGTGTGTTTTTGTGAGTCTCTCACCCACCGGGAAATTACTGAGCAGCTATGATGGAAGTGGCTGCCATGTTGAAGGAAGATCAAAGCCGCTGATAGGCCGACGCTCATCCCTTCAGGTCTGGCTATTTGGGAAATGGGCCTTGTTACGCTACATGGCCCGGAAAACCGATATGGCAGCCAGGGTTGGTGAAATAATTTGTTTTGTTATTGAAGCAGAAGGCCTTTTCGCTGAGTTACGGCCGTGGAGGCGACCCAACTGGCAGCAGAGTCATCAGCGCTCACGTCGAAAACAAGGCGACTCGGGTCTCTGTTCTGTCATATCGGGTTCTCGTCCCTTCAGGTCCGGTCAGAGCTCTCTGCCTCCACGGTGCTTAGCAGCTTCCCAGACGATCAAAGCTGCTTTTCCAACGGGTACGAGGGCAATTTCAAAATGTGAGAGTGCCGTAATTGGCTTTTCTGTTATAATTGAGATTTTCCCATTGAAGATGTAATTATGGGAAAAAAAAAGGTTTGAGAACCTTTAGCAGCCGTTGTCTCAGTAATGAGAACATTTGAAGAAAATTGAAATCACTCCTCACTTCTGTGGCCTGGCAGTCGTCCCCGAGCAGCACGAGTGACCGGTTGTATCGACTGAGGGAAATCAGGATGTTGAAATACATCAGTGTCTTTGGAGATGGAAAGTCACGTCTATTCGTCACACTGGAAGGTACTGTACCTGTGATGGATAAAAGACGGTTTAAATGGTCACTTAATAAAATTGTACCACTTTGTCCTTCTGAAGGATAATCACGGTTCAGGATCTTCGGCCGATACATCTTTTGTTCATCACTTTTATAATTATAGTTTTACACAAGCGTCCTGGGTATTTATGAAGTTAATGTCTTGAGAATTTTTAACGTCTTTTGAATTGTAATCAAAGTTAAAATGATATGACACAATTCTTACAATAAAAAACTTGCACATTTTGACTTTTATTATTCAGGTTTCTGTAGTTTGAACTCTTAGGACTTAAAACAGTTTCTGAACTGAAACTTATATTTCATTTGAATAGTTTTGACTTGGACTAATATGTGAAATAACACTGTTCAGCTATTCTTCTAATTGCAATAAAATCACTTTCAGACTCACTTTCTACTCAAACACTCTACAACTAGACATGTTTTCTTACACCGGTTTCTCTTCATCTCACTCCCTCTCAGTGAACTCATCCATACAGATGCTGTTTTTCTCCGCCATCACATGCCATTACTCATTGTTCATGAGTTATTAGTAGTTGCAAACGTATTATTATTATTAGAAATGTAAATCTCATTGTAATTTAAACATGAAATGAACCAAATGATACGTTTGATTTTTGGCCCATATGAATAGATTTGACTTTAGTGCTTTATCAACCATGTAATTGGTGAAGGCATCGTATACTTAAACAATTTGTTGCTGGATTATTTGCTACTTTCACAGTGTCATAATGGTTACACAAATTTACAACGGGATGTACATTTCAACACCTCAACGTACCACACTGTCGTCTGAGTTTAATCTGGTGTTATTTTGATAACTTACTTTCTTCTTGTTATGCTCTTGAGGTAAACATTAAATTATCTTTGATGGAAAATTACTGAGCTAGAGTGTTATTATTTACTTAACCACACATATTTGCTTCTAGCAATCATTGCTTTTGTTTCAAACGTATCTCATCCTGAGCAGGATGATTCTAAATGACTCGTAATAGAATAACTCGGATAAGCCATCAGGAAGAACACTTACCGTCCTGTCCTTCATCTAAGATCAACTGTAAGTAAGTAAGTAAGTAATTGTTATTTGTATAGCGCTTTTCCAGACCAGGGTCACAAAGCGCTTAAGCAATCAGAACAATATTTAATAAAGTACATACTTTAAAGGTCAAGATAAAACTGATAACACAACAGGAGTTCCAGAAAATCAAGGAAAGGCCTGAACAAATAAAAACGTCTTAAGATGTTTCTTAATGGAGTCAGTAGACTCCATCAAGCGCAAAACTGTAAATAAATTCAGCCAGTTGTGACCTTCTTATTGTTTCTCTCTGATAATGGGTAACTTACGATGGGGCATAAAGATGCAACCGAAACAGTTCTTGCTCAGAGAAAAATCTGACAAACATGAGAATTTAAGTTCTGTATTACTCTCTCCTCGTACAAGTAAAATTGGTGTGGCCAAATCGTATTCCTTGAGTTTTAGCATTAAGTCAGTTTCCTCACCTGACAATACTTATGTATGTGTCCTTGGACGTCTCATCCTGCTTCTGCTATGAACACACTTGACAGCTAAAAGTTGGTCAGTAGGTCCGTGTGCTTCTCTCCTCGTCATTTAATCAGGTCTCGTGTTGGCTTAAAAAATCTATTTGAATTCATTTGCTGCCTTGAAGTGTAAATTCGCTAATGGTTAATACATGAGGCAGAACCCGTGTGTAGTGTTGGCCATGACACACACACTCACTCACACACACACACACACACACACACACACACACACACACACACACACACACACACACACACACACACCACACACACACACCTACTTGCTCGGTGTTTTCTCTCTGTGATTTATACCAACTTGTGACTCACTTTGCTTCATTGGCGTCCTCCATCGACAGTTGGGCTTTTCCTGTTCATTTGTTTCGCTCTCTTTCTTCTCTTTTATCACGGGCTGTTGTTGAAAAGACACAGCGGAAAACAATCGCCCACCAGACACACTTTTCTCCAAATCCTCATCTGGTTGTGTGCCAGCCTGCGACACAGCTTTGTTTGTTGAGGTGTTAGTGCGGTTTGTTCAGCTGTTTGTCAGCAGGTTGTGTACTGTATGATACTAGTGACCAGTGTGGGGGGAATAACGGCCGCTTCCTACATGACATCTTTGATGTCGGCGCCTTTGTCGTCCTCAATGATGGTGCGTAATGCTGCATGAGTCAGGACTGACAAAGTGTGTGAAGCTCAGATCCTCCGTGAGCTGTGTGGGTGTGTGGAATATCAATGTCCTGCTGGTGTGTCTTTACATGTGTGTTGGTTACTAAGTGGCGTTTGAGTTTTTGGATCCTAGCAGTTGAGAAAATGTAGGGAAGTCATGGTCCAAATGCTGCCAGTGCAACACCAGGTCGTTTGTGTGTACTTAATAGCATAAGGTTTATGGGACGGCTGGACCTCATACTGTGCGTCATTTAACAAGTTTGCCGGTACAATTCGAAACACAACATTTACATTAGAGACTGTGGTTGACAGCAACGTGACTGTGGGGAAAAAAAGCAGAAGAAACCAGAGCAAGAAACTGACCCAAACAACTGTTATTATTCCAAGATCTTTAAAGAGGCTCCTTGGATTGTGGTTGAGTTATAAAAACAAAAGTTATTAAACAAAGAAAAAATAATAAGACCAGAAAATCGACAGTAAATAACAACTAGATACTCATTTTTCCGCCTGGAACCACGAACAGCTGGAGACTAAAATGAAGTAAAAGTGTGTCTACAAATATGATAATTACCGTTATTTTTACCACCGGGGAACCATCGAGACCTTCCCCGACAATCGGTTCATCATCACAGGAGGGAGCAGGTGGCAGGGATTGAAAGGTTGTGGAAAAACTAGTAGGAGTTTTGTCGTGGCTAGCTTGATAGCTTGATATTAGCCTTGGTTATCACCAAAATAAATGGATTTATATACTGTGTATATATATATATATATATATATATATATATATATATATAAAGTAAGTGACTACTAGTTTTTTATATGAAGTACTGAGGTTTACACCAGAAACGGTCACAACAAGAGCATTTGTTTTGTGAACAAATGTACATGCTGTATATGACAATGGCGCAACAGAGGTTCCCAGACATTGCAGTTGCATTGTTCTGACACTGTGTGGAGCAATCGAGCGTTTTGCGGCTTTAAGACAGAACTTAAAGTAAGTAAATAGGCTTGCAAATGTTTATGTGCGTTATATGTTTTAGAGCAGCAGCAAAGCTTCATTCTTTTTTCTCATTTTACAGGCTGTAGTTATTCTTAGGTAGTCACGTTGTAAAGTGATCCATGTAAACTAAGTCCGCATCAGTCGTCACCGGTGGTTCCCTCTAGATTCTCGTCCACCTGCATGTATTTAGAGACGGTTTCTGCCGCGCTGCTGTTTCTCGTCAGATCTCACCTTGTGTGGAGTCAATAGGAAGTCCCCACGGGCCCTTCGCTTAACCGCAGTGCTGTGTGTGGGAGGCGAGTGGGCAGCACCGCCCCGTGACCTCCGCCTAATTTATCGCTCCATTGTGAGTGAGTCACTGCCACTGAGTCATTATTGAAAGAGCTGCTGTTGTTGTTGTTCAGGTAGCGTTTGTGCACCTCCGTGTGAGCGCGTCCTGCAGCCTACAGTGTACGTTCATGCACTGGTGTATGGATGGCCATGATGAATGGAGTTGCTTTTGCAGCACTTGGATGGGATTCTGTGCCACTTCCCAGGAGGAGAGAAAGTGGTGAACGTTACAACAAAAAATAACCTGGAGGAAGGGATGGTAGGGGGAGGGAAGAGCAAGTGAAACGAGAGGGAGGTAGAGTTAAGTCTGAGCTACGAAGGCAAAGACAGGAGCAGCAGAGAAGGAGCATCTGTACGGAGAATATTAATGTCGGGGATCCTGCGCCGCCTCGGCTCGGGCTTCGCCGGATGCGTCTGGACGAGGAGTTTGGTGGGATTTGCAGAGGGTGAAGTTGTTTACAGCAGAGTTCACGATGAAATATATTATATATAACTACGTCTTCTGAGGTTTCGTCGTAGGTTTGTTCGCTGCATTGCAAAACGACAACATAATAAGTCGTGAATTAATTTAGTTCTAGGGTGTTTTAGATGTTTCTCTACTACCATCTGGATTCAGGAACGCTTTAAAGGTTACTTCACTCACCTCTGACCACCACACTGAGAATGTTTTAAAGGTTTTACAAATAAATAAAATGTTTATTCCTCTATTCTTAACAGCCAAAACATTTAAATACTCCATTGTAATCTTTGAGTTTTGAAACTCTCTAGTTTCCTTTTTTGGTCCAATATAATGCAATAATAAGTATGTTTAAGCATGTTTAAAGATCATCTCTGATGTGTCAGCAGGATTGATCCAACAGTTGTTTTCAGTGTTCCTTCATTTTTTGTACATTTATCTAACTTAAAGATATAATGATTTATATTTATTTAATTATAAAACAATTACCGTCTTGTTTACGTAAACTGTAGTTACACCAAAAACGTATTGTCTACGCTAATTTTAATTTGTAACGTATATATATTGATGTTTCGAGGAGACCACAGGTCGAATAAAATCTTAACTTTTATTTTCTTTTAAACTCAATTTATTTTTTAAAGAAATGTGTTTATTATTTTTCAGCATAAATCAACCACTTCAGCTCAACGGTGTCTGGAGATGGTAAAATCTTTGTTAGTTTTCCTCGGCTTCGGGTCACGTGGGGTATCAGCTTAGGAAAGGAGGCCCAGACTTTCCTCGCCCCTTGCTTCCTCATCCAGCTCCACCTGGGGGACCCCAAGGCGTTCCCAGATCAGCTGTTGAGACATAGTCTCTCCACCTTATCCTGGGTCTGCCCCGTGGTCTCCTACCAGTGGGACATCAACTGAGCCACCTCAACTGACTCCTCTCTCGCTCGATTCTTCCCACACTCGTGAACAAAACCCCAAGATACTTAAACTCCTCCACTTAGTGCTGGATCTCATCCCCAAAACCGGGAGAAGCCTTCCAACCTTGTTCCGACCGAGAATGTACGTTTGCAAAGATACATTACCATCAGACAAATACTCGCCCCGTCTTCTATCTCTGTCGTCCACACTTTAAACATCCGCCCACATTTCTACGGCTGAAAAGATAATTAATATTTAGAGGCGCTGGTGCAATTACATCTCACTTCTCTCTGCAACATTGTGTGTGTGTGTGTGTTGTTGACTGTATGCTTGTGAGTTCATGTGGGAGGATGCGAGTGTGTTTTTCCAACTGTGGATAATTTTTGAATGACAGAAATTTGAGGACATTCTTTGTGTGGGAAGTATGATGTGAAAAATAATGATTTTGTTTTTGAGCTTGTGTGTGTGTGTTTGTCGAGGGGATATGATTTCATGGTAAGTTTATGTCTACAATGTTGAGAATGAATATGGTTTTGTGTGTGTGTGTGTGTGAATGTGTGTGTAAGCACACGGCGCAGCAGTACTTGTTGTGTCTGTAAAACATTTCTGGAGTGTGCTCGTCCTCATTATGAAAACCTGGCTGCCCGGAGGCGAGCCTGTGCCCTGGAACACCTGCTCCGCTCGCTCGTACAGATAAAACAACATTTACCTTCTCACTTGCTGTTATTTATCTTCCACCTCGTTCCATTCATATCGTTTACTACCGGGTTTCATTTGCACACGTGCGATGAAGCTCCGAGTGTTCAATTGTCGACTGTTGTGTCGTTACTGTTGTCGCTGTGTGCGCTCGACAATGAACATCCAGAGTAAAGAGCGTCAGCGTGTGAGCAGTATGGCTGCAGGCTGCACTTATCTGTGGACGTGGGCTATATTCGACGACACATTCTGGTCGCGTACAAAAGCTCCGTGTCAGAAGATGACTGCGACCTTCGACCCCTGTTGATACTAGTCCAGTATATATAGACCAGCATTAGACATGTTTAGATTCGACTTTTTTATCCAGTCAACAAAAATAAAGATCAATAAATCTCTCCAAGTAAGACGTGATATTTCTTCTCTGGCGACTGTTTTCCATCTCTCGCTAACGCTTTTTTTTCTTCTTCTAAATGTTGGCTGTGATATCAGGCACATTGGGTTAAGAAAATGGAGAATTCATTCAGAGACTACGGGGGCTGAGTGTGTGTAGTGAAAATGACGAGCACAAATTGGAAGAATAATCATTTGAAATTGAAATTATTAATCGGAAACAACCCTGAAGCAAATGTGTGCCGTAGAGATCTACAGCTGCTCTTTTTAATCGCCTGTGATTGAACTACCGAGAGATATTTTAAAGCTGCACGACAAGAGCCTCCGTCTTGTTTTTGGTAGACAAAAATACATGCAGTTTTTGGCAATGGCGCAACAAAGATTTTTTACAGGGAAGCTGTTTTAGAGGGAGGTGGAAAAAGCACTTATGCAGTGTTGCTTTAACAATAGATGTATGCAGAGTTATGATTTATGAAACCATGACAACAGATTGTCTCATCACGTGCTTGGAAACACTACCGTCGGCCATTGTTGCTACAGACCTCCATCTTTAGGCAAAACCAGCTAAACACGATCCGTTCTTTCGTCATCTTGACATGAATTTGATGTTTTGACATCAACATGTGCAGCAGGTGTTTGTGTAGCACTGGGCTGCAGAGTGTCGGGGTGAGAAAAGAGAGAGTTCCATTCCTCAACAGGAGGAGGTACAAGCGCCTCCGCTCGCTGCAGCTGCAAAGGAGAACAAGCGAGAGCTTAGCGATGTCAGGGGGAGAATGTTTACAGCCCGGGGTCATTGTATATACGATGGGAAAAGCAAGTGTGACAAACGGAAACAGCGGCAGATGGATTCCCGCCGTGGAAATTGCTCCGACACCGGCGTGTTTATTCCCAAACGCTGGAAACATAGTGAGTCATGATGGAGAGAGGAGAGAGAAGCCGCATATAATCAAAGTGAATCTGTGGCTGTCGTATATTTCATCTGCAATATTGAGCCGTCTCACTTACATGTCCATCTTCATAAATCCTCCCGTAAGCCTCGCCAAGATGAAGATTGACTCGCCTCTTCGGGATTGACATTTGCAAAATAAAAACTGATTCCGCTCTCTGAATTTAAAGGCCGTCATCAATTCCTTCAGAAATACCGCGTTCAAGATTGAATCCGTCTTCATTGCACATGTTGATGGACACTGAAGAAGGAGACGCACTTTATTTTTACTATATGGTATCTTCAAATGATCTGCTCCAACAAAATAGATATAGAGATTTTATTTTTTAATTATATTATTAAGTATTTTCATCATGGTTAATAAAACTGAAACTAATATTAATTACTGAAAAGTTGATTTTTCTATTCACTACTGCTTACGTCCTACCCGGCAATTTTGTGGTTACTAGTATAAGTTCTCCTTTATGTTCTTAAAATAAATAGTTATCACCACTGAAAAGCTTCAATCTGACTGTCAGCCCCTCTTCTTCACCTGCTTCATCTTAGCCCTCCACATCTCTGGCTTCTTCTTCTCCCCCCTCTCCCCTCACTCTCACCCCAGATAACTATATCATCAGCAAACATCATGGTCCATGGCCAGTCTCTCGCTCAGAATAAGAAGCAAATAGTGCTTCTCTTAAATCCTCTACTTGTCGGACTCTAGGTGGAATAACTCATAAACGGATAAACCTTTTTAAAACGACTTTTTAGGAATTGTAAAAAATATTTTTGAGGTGTAGAATTCCAACTTGCTCTCTTGCTTCAGCACAAGCATGAATAACTCTTTCTTGTTGTTTTATTAACCACCAAATTCTATATTTCTGCTGCCACCTGCTGTGCGATCACACTTGTTGCTGTTGACAACGTTTCCACCAGAGACCCAGGTCACACTGGAGGGACTATGTTTCTCAGCTGGTCTGGGATCACCTCGGGGTCCCCCCGGGAATAGCTTGCAGATGTAGTTGGGCCGAGGAAGGTCAAGGCCTTCCTGCTGAAGCTGCTGCGCCCGCGACCTGAACCCGGATAAGAGGAAGAAGACGAGATAAGGAAAAAAACAATTCTATAGAAGGTTTTTTTGAGGCTCGGTGTGGGTTCAGGGGGTTTTCAACCATTTTACAAATTAAATCTATATCCATCCATAGGTTTGGTACACACTTTTAAAACAATTTAATATATATTATAATAAATGATAAACGATATTCCCCTGATACACTTGGTTCTTCGATCATTACTAATGGGGAAACAAGAACAGAAACAAAAAATTTAAAAACAAGATGTTAGTTTAAAGAAAAAAAAGGCTTCGCTGCCGACAACTTCTTGAAGAAAAAGTTTAGAGGAAGATGAATTTCTCACATTCGTAACCACTTCTATCTTGTTATTTGCAATTCATGAAGCAGGTTTTAATCCCCAATTAGCAGTCTGTAATTTCCCTGACGGCACTGAACTTTTGGTCAAATTAGAGGTTCTATTAAGTTTTGATTCTAACCTCCGGCGCTCGCTGTACGAGGTAAATGAGTGCCAAGGAAATCATATCTCTAGTGACTGTGCAGTGCCAGGAAGATAACAGCGTTTTCAAAAGTGCCAGGGACATTAGCATTCTCGCGTTGTGCTGCGTGTGCGCCGGGTCTCTTGTTTTATAAATCTATAAAAAAAAATAAAAAAAATGCTGCTCGTCAGCGGAAATTGCTCCCCTCCCGCTTTCCCTTGTTACCTCCTCTCCATTCAAGAGTTCATCAGCAATCTATCATCATATGTTTTATTTATGAGTTCATTCCAGCGCCACCGTGGCGTATTTGAAGGGGTTTCTGTAAATCTGACACTGGCCCCGGTTGTTTGCGGAGGGAGTGGAACCGAGCCCTCCGTGCTTCAGAGATGATGCTTCTTTCTCCTTAATTAGGACTGGCTTCCTCCCGGCGTTGTCCACTCGAGCAGAGAGCCAAGGTTCGCTTCCCCCGCCAGACGCCGCTCGCCGGCCTCTATGCAAATATCTATTTTCCAATCAATCCCAACTATTAAGCGTTGAGTAGAATTTGGGGTTTCCAGCCTCCGTCGGCCGCGGATTTACTCGTTTTAATTACCGACCTCCTCGCTTTGTTAACAAGGTCATCCCCGGTAAACACACAATTGAATTGAAGGAGGGAATAAGTGAGCAATTACAGCAACACAAACAACGACTCTTTTATCCAACGCCCACGTGGTGGACCACATCGCTACCCTTTTCTTTCATCCTCTTTTTTTTTTTTACATGTCTTTTCAGGAGGTTTGTCGTGAAGATCAGTCAGACCTGTTCCAGGAGGATAGACTCGATCGACATCATGATCCCAGAAAATACACAGTGCGCCTGAACAGCGCCTGTAAAATGGAGCGAAAATGAAGATTAAATTGTTCGTCACAGTTAATATGGAGAAAGTCTGCCTGAGACTGAGGATAAGAAGAGGTCGATTGGGGGGGGCAGTCGCTTTCGACTGCACCAGGAATGATTTTTATTGCCATTTTTAACTATGAATTTGTTTAGGTACAGTTGTGCGACATTAAACGTATAAATCTTAAACAAAATTAAAACGCAATTTAAATATTTTCATAGCACAGGAAATGTGTGGAAGGTGCAGTGGTGGATGAGGAACAGACTGACAATAATACAGTTAAGAAATGCTAAAATAGCAACAGAAAATTAAGAATAATGAAAGAAAAAAAGGAGAATGAATAAAGCATTGAAAAGGAAACTAGGGAGCTCATGTGGGAAATGATCAAAATCATAAAAAAAAGTAGACATTTGTATGTTTTGACAATATGTTAACTAGGGGTTTTCAGATTTTTTGTTTAAATGTATTGTTTTTTTGTTCTTCATTTGATTGGGTTAAAAAAAAAAACCCAATCATTTTCAGCCTCTAAAAGGCAGCAGACATTTCGTCCTCTGCAGCTAAATGAACATTGAAATCCTGCGAGATCCTGGCGATGACTGAGGACGAGAGGATACAGTCGACATCGGCAGCTTTTAAAGCTGATATTTGGACATATATTTGGTTTCCAAACATATGTAATCAGTCAAGAGTCATGTGGTCTGTAAAATATTCCAACACCAGAGGAAAATACTCAGACAATAATACAAATAAATAATTGTCCTAATAAATAAATATCCTATTGTTGCCCCTGTTTCGTGACACGTATAGTATCACCATATTCTCACCCACGTACACACTCGTAATTTTAATTTAATCGAAAGGAAACTAGGAGAAAAAAAGCATCCCTTTTAAAACAAATCAAAATATTTGGAACTGGTTGAAAGACAGTTTTGAAATTGTCCTCCATGTGCTGGTGGGAGGTTTTCTCTTCAGGATCTTCTGCTCTATAGTTGAAATGATGCAAATCTAATGAAGAAATGAGTAGTCGGACGGAAGTCTTTGTTGCATCATCAGCACTGAACACTTCCTTCCTGGAGGAGAGGCAGGCGTCTGCACTCGCACACAAAGAGGATTTCTTCTGGGTCCGGCCCTGCAGGTGTGGTCCTCTCCTCCTGTGCCGGCGATTAGCGCCGCCTATCATTGGTATTCATTTCCTGCTCCTAATTCCCCAACAGTATTTTTTCCCCTGCTCACTTGACAGAGGACTGTGGGTTAAACGCCGGGGGGAGCGCTCCATCACGACGAGATCTGATCCAATTAAATACAGATTTAATCAGCCCCTCGGTCGACCAGTGAATACGCAATGTGATCGGGCGGAGGGCGACTGGAGGCCCGTCAGAGGCTCTGGAATCGTGAGGACTGGCGTGTTGGGTGAGGAGGCACCTTGATCCAATCCGACCTGTCAACCGTTCACATCCGCGTCATATTGAGTTAATTCTAGCGTAAGCTGGACGCTCACACAAACAAACACACACACATAAAGCTTGAAGAAACCTCATCCATCTACCGGTGCTTATCTGAGGTCGGGTCGTGGGGGCTGCGGCTAGAACAAAGAAGTTCAGAAGGTCTTCTCCCCAGAAACCCTCTCCAGCTGCTAGAATATAGAGGCACACCTGGGTCAACTAAAGGAAGCATTCTCTCCATACATGTCTTCAGTCTGCCCTGAGGTCTCGTCCCAGTTGGACCTGCTAGGACTACCTCCTGAGGGAAGTGTCCAGCAAACCCGGGGTAGGGTTTTTTAAATTCTGGTTCTTACTTTCAGAGCTATTCATAGTCAGACTCCTCCTTACATCACTGATCTGATCCAGCCTTACACCCCAGCTCGGGCTCTGAGGTCTGTGGATCAGAATCTACTGATGGTTCCTGAACACGGTTCAGGACCAGAGGAGAGAGAAATCCTTCCAGACTGTTGCTCCTAAGCTTTGGAACGATCTTCCTCTCCCTCTGTGTTTGATGATCTACTGACTCCTTCAAGAAACATCTTAAGACGTTTCTATTTGTTCAGGCTTTTCCTTGATTTTCTGGAACTCCTGTTGTGTTATCAGTTTTATCTTGATCTTTAAAATATATACTTTATTGAATATTGTTTTGATTGTTTAAGCGCTTTGTGACCCTGGTCTGGAAAAGCGCTATACAAATAAAAATTACTTACTTACTTACTTAGGGGGCAGCGGTTCTTTAAGTCTCTACCGAATTAATGAACCCCTTATCTTATCTCTGAAATAGTGGGAGTAGAGAAGTAGAAGAATATTGTTGGCCACATGATCTTGTACTTTTGGTTCCTTGGACCAGGGACATGGTAACTGCACGTATGTGTACATCACAACCTCCTACTTCACCCTCACTCGTGAACAAGTTGGACAGAAGTTTAAATTCAATTCATCTGCAGAAGCTGTAAAGAGACCATGTTGTCACTGAACCAACAACCCGGTCCACCCTTGGCTGCACAGATAAATCCTTTACATAAAAATGTACCTGAATTTTGGGTTCCACCACCTGCCAGAGGAAATGGACCACCAGCCATAAATATTTAATATATCGCCCGGTCCTAGTCGCATAAAAACCCGAGGGAAAAAAAAGTCTTCTCCTCTTCTTGTCAATATTTGTTCATCCCAACTTGTACGACGCCCAACACGGACCTCACATTTGCAGGTGGTAAATACTGCTGCGTCAGACTCGTCCTCTCGCGGCTCCCGATAGAGGGGGTACAATTAAAGGGTCGGTGCTTGGGGGGGAACCGAGCCAAGCGCTCGTAAAAAGGTGCTGCTGTCGCCTCAGGGTTGGCGCGTGTCCTAAAGTCGAGCTCATCACTACTTAGTCACCTGAGAATGGGGCCGAGTAAGATGGTGGGTCAGCATCAGTGGTTTGGCAAGTGGCCCGTCGATATATATCTGCTTCGTCCTGCGATGCCTCTGCGCCCACAATCATGAGCAAACCGGACCAAGAGATGAAGTTTCTTAGGAGTTTAGCTGCATCAAGACCTCACTAAGGTTTTAAAAATATGTTGAGATAGTTGGGGAGACAATTTTCAAATGTGTGCTTTGATTTGCAAATGTGTATCTAAAGGATCTTCACCGACTCATAACAGTAACTCAGTCTGGTTAAAAAACACATTTTGAGAAAGTGGTCTTTATATTAAAAGGCAGCTAATGTTCTGATTTAAGTGTCTCTTAAATTGTTCTAGGACCTCTATTATACTCATCAGTACGTTTCTTTTTGCACAAAACTCTCATTTAATAAAGATAGTTACATTAGAAAATATGCTTAAGCCCCGCCCACTTAAAATGCGACGTTTTGTCTGAGAAGAAGTCTTGTCCAAGCAACCATGCCCACTCTGCTCTGATTGGTCACAAAAACACATGTTGCATTCAAGGACTCACGTAAATTTCAAACTCACCCCTGAACCACCCATTTTGTACATTAAAAATGAATTATAAAAATAAGGTTTGCTGCTTAATGTACACATTACAAAAACACCTAAAGACAGAAGTAACTCTCACCATGTTTTCATAAATATTTATTTTGTTTCACGATAAACATGTAGATACTTGATACTGATTTTAAAAACGGAGCAACGTCATGATGAATGAACTACTGCATTTTGAAGAGGACGACTTCAACATTTACAACATGTAAATAAGTCAGGAGAGTTGGGTTTTTTACATTAGTTGCTCTTTAATTTAATTTAATTTAATCCTTTGGTTGCAGAATAATACAGTGATCATTGTCCTTTAAGCGCGGTGCATCTTCCAGTCGTCTTACCACTTGTTCGAGTGAAAGGTATGTCAAGTCACGAGTGTTGGGGGGACCATCTCGTGGAAGGCCCTCAAGCCCTCGTAACTTTTTTTTCGCAAACATGCAACATTATTAGCGACTGGACTCAAAATCAATTAATCAATGTTTTTGTCTTTTGGGCGTGTGTGTCATTTGAAGACGTGTGTGTATTTTTCAATTAGTTTTTTAATATCTTATCTCTCCTTACCTGTTTATATTCACATTTTCCTGTCGAAATACACATTTGCAAATGGTGTGATGTATTTACAGACGGTCGTCACTAAGTATTAGACAAACCCAGAAGTAAGAGTACCACACGTGTGACGCTCAAATCTTGACGTCAGTGTTCTCGGGTGCTGGTTTGACTTTGTGTTCCATCAGCGATCCACCTCACATCACTCAAGGCGAGGGCTGCAGGGGCGATTAAGGTTCCTACAGATCTGCAAGATTTATCGTCGATGCAGGGGGTGCAATTAATCCGTGATTTAGGGACTCAATTAAGTGGTTGCCAGGTCGGATCGATGCGAGAAAAGCTGAAATCACATTAACAAGCAGGCGACAAGATCCCTCCGAGCAGAGAGTGGCTACAGATTGTTGAGCTGCAGACGAGGTACAGCTCCCCGGTGTCCCGTCAAAATCCACTGTAACTGCTGTGTCACCTTCAGAGCGCCGGTGGAGCAGCGTTCATCTGCAGCCTGCTAATAAGAAGCTGCTTCACCTATTAGCATGTCTGCCGAAGGTTCGGGTCCGGACCTAATTAACGGCCCTGTCACCGTCCGGGGTCCTCATTCCTTCCCCGAAAACCACAGTCGGGAACGTCCATTAGAAGAAGAAAGTCGCGGCGGCTAAATTGGCGCAAATGTATTGTGAGGATCTGGTCAGATGGATCCGTCGCAGGGCGGCGTCCAGAGCACTTCACTGGCTGAACTGAATTCAAGTTGGCACGCCGGCGCCGGCGTCTGGTGGTTTTCACAAGCCGGGTGTTTGTCGTCCAAGCACTCGTCGTTTATGTCGACGGAGCCATGTTCCCTCTTTGTCTCCGTGTTGACGCCTCGATGCTGTTCAGAAGGATTTTTGACGGCAGCATGTTTTTATTTATTCAGTTAATAAAACGTTACCGTCATTTGCATCGTTCACCTTTGACGACTGCAGTACAGTTAAGATATAAAAAGAAAATAACTGTGTAAAATAATACCTTTTTTATTATTACGTGTATGATTCATACAATGACAATACAAAATGTTTTTGCATTCAACCTGTGAAACAAACCATGTATAACCTGATATAAACTGACTGAGATGATGTTTTTAAAGGCTGACAACGAGGGATTTCAAGTTTTCACGGTTAAAACTGGTGCCATATGAGGCTAAGATCCAAAACTTCTGTGTCTGTTATTTCTTAAATCTTTCATTTAATTGTTTTAGTTTGGCAGCTGTGTTGGATGAATCCAAATGATTCTGCTTCTGTAGACATTCATCTGACAAGACTTAAGATAATAATGAAGCTCAAGATTTTATCAGTCACATTTGATTTTTCCGTTTCGCTTTTAAAACTATTGACGACACACAGTCCAGGAACCAATTTGCAGCACTTTGATTCGTCCACATCTACTAATAAGAAAATCAACCAATGGGCTTCTGCTGTTCTTCTAGAACCATGTCAATGGATTGGCAGGTTTGTCAATTAAAACGGCTGATTCTGTGTTTTGAAGATCACTTGATCAGCCTTGATGTCTTACAAAGTTGGCGACTCGTGACAAACTGAAGCTCTTTTAATCCACAGTGTCAAGTTAGTGAACTGACGGTGTCTCTTACGGAGGGACGTGTTGGTGCCTCTTATGAAACGATGTTTACGCTGCAAAGAATAAAAAAGATTCAACACCTGTAAGTGTTTGGTTTTGTAAATGGCCTGGAAATACTTTAAATTGTATCCAACTTGACAAATGGATCAGGACAAAGTAAAATTACATTCTATTTTTTTTATAGTATCGTACTTTGTGTGAGAACAAGAATTACATTTTTCTTAGCCTTCGAACTTGACTTTTAAATACTTTTTTAGCCCCTTGTGTTCATCACTTTGACAGCCGTGTCTATTAAATATAAATGAACAAAGTTAAATGTTGGAAAAACACAGACAAGCTACAGCTTTGAACTTCCTGATACAACCAGTGTTGTGGGCAGATAAATATCGGATCGGTACCAGTTGATACTGGAGGCTGTGATGTCGGTGGCGGACACTGAAAATGTACGATAAGATGGAAAATTCCAGACAAAGAGAGAAATGAATGGATTTACTCTTTGTCTGGGGAAATATATTGTTTCTTGTTTTTCACCGCAAAGGTGAGAGTCAGGGAAGGGGCGGCCGAACCCAAAACATCCATCTCCACCAAACAACTGAGCGGGTCAGAATCCCACCTACGAAGAAAAGAGAGGCGCGTTGTTGTTTTCGCTTTTGTCTGCTACTCTTCTCTTCTCTTATTAGTTTCTTTAAATAGAGCTTGAAACCCACCAGCGACGACGATCTTGAGATCCACCATGTTTCAGTTACGGTCCTCAATTCTGGTCTGGATCGTTTCAACTATCGTCATTTAAAAGTGGTTTTCTATTTGGACGAAGATTTCCAGTGTTTACCAGGCCCGGTGTAAATACATCCAGTATCACGCCGGTGCTGGTCCAGACCCCCCCCCCCTGCAAACAGTGCCGTGTTTGAAGTGCTCGGTTGGATGCGTTCGCTCACTCTACTCGTAGGAAACTGGCGCTGCCTGTTCAACTCTGGCAAACCCGCGTGTAGGTTCCCCCCTTTTTTTTTGTATTTGCACACCCAACACAGGAAATTGTGTTCATTTGTATGCAAATGTGTTTGTCCCCAAGGCTGGGGTTTTGAATTAAAACTTTTATCGTGCCATTAATTCCAAATTACACACAGGCACCGACATGGTTCCTCCATCAGACGCTCCGACTCGCCAATCCGAGCGTTGGGGTCCAGACGCTCGGTTCGCCGTCTGCCAAACATTCTGATTTCATCTGGTCCACTGATTTGCAGATTGATTGTCTGCAGTGCGTCGCGATCCTCTCTTAATCATCTCGCGACGTATGCAAAGATTTTTTTCTCTGATTGATTTCGGAGAAGAGCCGGGTGGGGGGCGAGGCGAGGGGGGTTCGGTGCTCTTGACTGACAGGTGGCGTCGGAGAGAGCGTGGACCGTCGAAGGCCGTTCTGCGTCCTCATTAAAGTACATGAATAAACTTATGACAGATGTATGACCCCCATCATAGACGCTCGCCCGCCCAAGGTAACGTGAAAGATGGCGGCGTTGTATTGATCCGGCGACGACTCGCTCATCCATCATAGGCTATATCGGCGTCATTAGAGGCTTGATAAATTCAGAACATATCGCTGACAGAAATCCATAGCTTGAGTGTCGGCGCAAGATTAATTTGTTTTACGCTGGAATAAATTAACTAGCATGTTCGCTGTTAGCCGTTAGCTGTCTCATTAATATCTTCATAGATTTGAACGTTTAACTACGACAATTACCCACAGGTCACCTGAGTTCATGGCTCATAGAATTGATAAAATAGTCAAGTGTTTTTATCTTTTTAATCCATGTTGCAATATCTGGAGTTATTTAGCATCACTGAGTTATAGCTGTTGTGTAATAACATTTTTAAATCCATGTTGTAATAATTGTAAGTAAGTAAGTCATTTTTATTTGTATAGCGCTTTTCTAGACCAGGGTCACAAAGCACTTAAACAATCAAAACAATATTCAATAAAGTATATACTTTAAAGGTCAAGATAACACTGAGAACACAACAGGAGTTCCAGAAAATCAAGGAAAAGCCTGAACAAATAAAAACATCTAACAATCTGAACATAATAATCAAACTGAGATGATGACTTTGAACTCTTTGACCGAATAACAATAACACAATTTTCTGCCAGTTGAAAATTGAATGTCCAGGTTTTTTTTTTTTACTGCTGTGACAGAACTTGAAACACTCACTAGAGTCAAACCTTTCTTTATGATGCATTTGAGCGAGACTCGAACATGTGAAACGGCATTTTCCGACTATCCTTCTAACTCAAAATATATCACTTTCCGACTCAATAAACACTCCAAACTCGCGTCTCACTCCCCCTCAGTGAACTCATCATAACGACTGGGTCAGATTAGTGTACGGTGTCCATTTTCGAGCTAATAATTTTGGTAATTCTTATTGAAACAACCTCAAATGTTCACAGTATAGAACCTGATCAAGATTTTATAGTTTATTTTTTTATTTAAGTAATTTTTTTCAGGTTGAGCCGTGCAGTTTACACTAGTCTGGTGAAGCTTCATGAAGCAGTGTCATGTTGTTTAGAGGTCAGTAGGTGGCGCCATCAGTTTGAAAATGATGTGAGGTTTCCTTAGGACAGTTGTTTAAAAAACAAAGGAAAAACAGAGAGTGTAACAGAAATCAATCCCATCAGCATCAGCAATTGTGTACAAAAGAAGCCCAACAAACGATGACACAAACTGCACGGACGCACACAAAACACTCCCGTGGACAAATTAATAATGCATGGAGCACATTTAGTTTTGCGTGCAGACGCTTGGCAGACGTCTGATGTCTCTGTGCGACGAGCCAAGGGGGACGCATCGCTCTCCAGTCGATCCCTCTCGCTGCCCGGGAGCCCGGCTGCCAGCTTTTTAATGAAAGGAGCCATTTTTGCTTTTTAAACATTTAAACGACTCTCAAATGCGTGATTTGATAAAGTTTCTGTTGCAACCTGAAACAAACCAGATCAAACCGGAATGCATCGACAAGATACAGCTGCAATGAGAGAGTTTACTCATTGGCTTATATTTTGGATTAATTATTGTTTATTTAACATTAAATCAAATGAAGATGTCAAACCACTGCTTCAGAATACTTTCCACACTAGTTTATTCAAGACATATTTACAAAACCGTTGCTCTTTATTTGGATGGTTTCTGGTCTCGCAGTCCCATAATGCACTGCAACAGTTAAAGCTCTTTTAAAAAATGTAAATAATATTTGTGTTCCTGATTAAAAATATATGAGGCGATGTTTGTAATATGAATATTAAATCATGTTGACCACAAGTTTAGACTAAATATAACTGTTTTATCTATTGATACATAATGAATACCTGCATGAATCTTTCTCCGCTATCATTATTTTACACTTGTATTGCAGATGATGGTTATTTATTTAGAAAACAAAGACTGTAGATATAAAAGTATTTACTTTCTTAGAACAGTGACGTGAGGTTCATGGTTGGTGAGGCACTGACTCCTTTAGTGTCAGTTTTACAAGTACATGAACCCAAAAGGGAAACTTTTTTAATTGTATAATAAAAACAGTATAGAGTACCGCGGCGATGATAAAGGATTACAAGGAAGACGCAGCTGATTCAATGCTCTTTAATTTGAAAGCTGAGCGTTTATTTCCTTCTATTAAATGGCGTTTGGGGAATTTACCATAAAGTTTAGCGAGAACTCTCCAGACTTAAGAATGAAGAGCGATGTTAGATTGACAGCATTATGATGTCAGCGCTGTATTTTTATTAAAATGTTATCAAGTGACTCAATCACACGTTGTTGTTGGTGTTAGACTAGAAGTGAGGCCGCCTTATATTGCTTCTGATTGGTTAATATTGCGTGGTTCCTTCTGTGATAGACCCGCCTTTTGTTGCTTCTGATTGGTTAATATGTCGTGGGGTCTTCTGTGATTGGCTAGATCTACGCAAAAGGACTAATGTTTATCATCATGAAAAGATAACTGTTGAGTATTAAATGGTTGATTTTAAGCGTGCGAAAAACCATTATATTAAATATTTTATATAAGGCCAAAATGTAGTTTTTAAATATTCTATTGTATTTTTCTTAGTCTTATCTGTTTTTTATACGAGATTAAAACTGTTTCTGGTTTTCCCTTTATTTGTAGTCCATGTGCCTGTCCTTCGCCACACAAACCTTCGTTAATTTGTTGTAAAAGTTATTTTATTTAGTTTTAAAAGTCTCTCCGCCTCAATGGAGATGTGACTTAGTTCGATGAGGCTCTTGATGAGACTTCAATGGTTAAATACATCAGCCAGACTGCGGAAAATCAAGGCAAATAAACGTATCTGTGAGCAGAGATATGGCAACCAGTGCGTGTCAATTGCATGTTTCAACACAGTTTGTGATCAATTTCGCGTCGAGAGGTGAGGCACTGCCTCCCCTGACCGCACGAATCAGATTCTTTATGTCTGGTGCGTCCTTGATTTGTCAGACATGTGATCAACAGAGAGAAAAATAGAAATGCTAAGCAGCTCCGCGGTGGTCGGGTCATTAGAAATCCCTCGGCTTGTCGTGTATTCTCCTCGACACCAGAACGACATTCTCCGTCGAGTCGAGCCAGAACGCCTGCAAATGTAATGGGAGCAGATGGAGCCGGAGCGATTCTGCACCTGAACCAAACAATTCTTTCCACAGGGTGACGAACAAGCGCCGCAGAATTCTCTTTTCATTAGCGGGGGCCCGGGCGGCGACGCCGGCGTCGCTCTGATTGCACAGAGGGTCCCCCCCGAACCCCGACTTGGCTTGTCACGACAGCCTCTTAAAATAGCTCATGAAATATTCAAACATTTACCATCGTCGACCCAATTCTGCTTCAAACTGACACGTGGTGTAAATGATTTAGATTTAGAGGTTTGTGTCTCTGAAGTTCATTTACGCATCATAGAACTAGTGATCAAAGACTGTGACGATAAGAGGAATAATAACTCAAGATTGAATCTATACTGAGAAGCTGATCAATGTGTTTCTCATATGTTGGAACTACTTCATCTGCCTCTTAATATGGAAGTATTTATACACGTCTCACATGCTTAATACACATGTACAACTTATATCTTTTTTAATTATCTGACACAGTAGAAAGTGTGACAGAAATATTAAATTGAAAATAGTCTTATAATATCTTCAAATCTCACTCAAGAGTAACGTTTAGACAAAACTACTCTGTATTTATTATTATTTATTGAGTATCATGTATATACATCCATCACTAGCTTGAGTGCACGAGGAGTAGAAGTTCAAGTGTAATAAACAATGTTCAATGACTGGAGTGACCAGAGGTGACTGTTCACTTCAGAACTGCTACTCAAACACACCCAAGAGACTCCTGTGTTGAGGTGGTGTGTGTGTGTGTTTATGTCTTAATGTGGTCTGTGTGTGTCTGTATTGGTGGTTGTGGGTATTCGGTGTGGACGGGTGTTTATGTATGATGAAGGTGGGTAGGTGTCAATGTGTTGATGGTTGTGTGTGTGTTGAAGTGTAAGGGTGTTGCGTATTTTACAATGTATTGGTGTCTGAGTGTTGATGTGTTAGGGTTGTGTGTTTGTGTGTGTGTATCAGTGCATGTGTGTGTGTTGATGTGTTAGGGTTGTTGCTCTGGGTCCATGTGTTGGTGCTTGTGTTAGTAAGTAAGTAAGTAAGTAAGTAAGTAATTTGTATTTATATAGCGCTTTTCTAGACCAGGGTCACAAAGTGCGTATGTGTGTGTTGTGGTGTTAGGGTGGTGTGTGTGTCCATGTGTTGGTGCTTGTGCTTGTGTGTGTTGTTGTTGGTCTAGGTCCATGTGTTGATGCTTGTGTGTGAGTTGATGTGTTTGGGTGTGTGTGTTGTTGTGTTAGGGTAGTTGGTCTGGGTGTGTAGGTGTCCATACGTGTGCATGTTTGTGTGTTTTTTTTTTGTGTCCATATGTGTCTATGTGTGTGTTGGTGTCTTAGTGTGGTATTTTTGTGTCCATGTGTGTCCAGGTTTGTGTTGATGTGTTAGGGTTGTGTTTTTGGGTCCATGTGTGTGTTGACGTGTTAGGGTTGTGTTTTTGTGTCCATGTGTGTGTTGATGTGTTAGGGTGGTGTTTTTGTGTCCGTATGTGTGAGTGTTGGGGTGGTGTGTAGTTGTGCTGATGAGTTATGTGTAAACTAAATGAAGGTGTTGATCATCACTTTCATTAAAGACTCTCGCGTGTTAAATAGTAAAACAGTTGATTCATGTTTATCCTCAGACGCTTCAGTCCCAGTGTCACCTCCACCTCATCACCTCCATGCACCTCCTCCTCCACCTCCCTCCACCTCCCTGCACCTCCTCCTCCACCTCCCTCCACCTCCCTGCACCTCCTCCTCCACCTCCCTCCACCTCCCTGCACCTCCTCCTCCACCTCCCTCCACCTCATCACCTCCCTGCACCTCCTCCTCCACCTCCCTCCACCTCCCTCCACCTCCCTCCACCTCCCTGCACCTCCTCCTCACCTCCTTTTATCCTCAGATTGAGGGAATTGAATTAGAGCAGCACGTCTGTCTAAGCCTCGTCCAGCCCACCGAGAGAGAGACTATTCTGTCCGAGCGCCCGCGAGGGTCAGGGCGAGTGGGCGGCGAGCAGCGGGCTCTCAGAAAGTCACCGGCGCTGAGGTGAAGGGGCCGCGACCACAACTTGGCGGCTGCGGCGGCGTGTGATGAGCCGTAATGGCAGCAGCACAATGACTCTCAGAGAGAGAGAGAGAGAGACGCCATTTGTGGACCTGGAGCTGCTATTTACCAGTGATTGTGTCTCTCGCCCGGCGGGCGAAACGTTCCGTGCATCAGGAAGTCGAAGGGGGTTCAGGTGGAACACGGTGTCAACCTCCCGCCGCCATCGGTTTCCAGTGCATGGACTGGTTGGTCTTGAGCTGAACTAAAGCAGGAATGACATCAGTTTTCATTAAACACTGACTCGCCCGACAAAGGTGGAGCTGCTGAGCGGGCGAGGTGAGGAGACGCAGGCGCGACCTCGTGCGAACCTTCACGCTCACGCTGTTGGAGATGAAATCAGACGACGAGTTTCAAGGACGTTTCTAATGAGCGTGATGTGAGGATGAAGAGGTGATGATGATGATGATGATGATGATCCCAGTAATCAGATGGATCCATGATCGCATGCAGTGTGTTGTGCGAGCGAGAGTTCCTGCCACCAATAATGTAGACTCCATAGAGGTCAAAGGTCACCTCTTCCTTCTTGTCTCCCTCCTCATCTTGCTTCTTGTCTTATTCCTCATCTTCCTACTTGTCTTCCTCCTCATCTTCCTACTTGTCTTCTTCCTCATCTTCCTCATCTTTCTTCTTGTCTTCCTCCTCATATTCCTACTTGTCTTCTTCCTCATCTTCCTCATCTTCCTACTTGTCTTCTTCCTCATCTTCCTCATCTTTCTTCTTGTCTTCCTCCTCATATTCCTACTTGTCTTCCTCCTCATCTTGTTTCTTGTCTTCTTCCTCATCTTCCTACTTGTCTTCCTCCTCATCTTGCTTCTTGTCTTCTTCCTCATGTTCCTCATGTTTCTTCTTGTCTTCCTCCTCATCTAGCTTCTTGTCTTCTTCCTCATGTTCCTCATCTTTCTTCTTGTCTTCCTCCTCATCTAGCTTCTTGTCTTCCTCCTCATCTAGCTTCTTGTCTTCCTCCTCATCTTCCTACTTGTCTTCTTCCTCATCTTCCTCATCTTCCTCATCTTTCTTCTTGTCTTCCTCCTCATCTTCCTACTTGTCTTCCTCCTCATCTTTATTCTCTTCTTCCTCCTCATCTTCCTACTTGTTTTCCTCCCCTTCCTCGTCTTCCTCCTCATCTTCCTTCTTGTTTTCCTCCTCTTGCTTCTTGTCTTCTTCCTTCTCTTGCTTCTTGTCTTCCTCCTCTTGCTTCTTGTCTTCCTCCTCATCTTGATTCTTGTCTTCCCCCTCTTGGTTCTTATCTTCTTCTTCTTGCTTCTTGTCTTCCTCAGTTTCCTTCTTGTCTTCCTCCTCATCTTGATTCTTGTCTTCCTCCTCTTGGTTCTTATCTTCTTCTTGCTTCTTGTCTTCCTCAGTTTCCTTCTTGTCTTCCTCCTCCCCTTCCTTCTTGTCTTCTCATCTTCCTACTTGTCTTCCTCCTCATCTTTATTCTCTTCTTCCTCCTCATCTTCCTACTTGTTTTCCTCCCCTTCCTTATCTTCCTCCTCATCTTCCTTCTTGTTTTCCTCCTCTTGCTTCTTGTCTTCTTCCTTCTCTTGCTTCTTGTCTTCCTCCTCTTGCTTCTTGTCTTCCTCCTCATCTTGATTCTTGTCTTCCTCCTCTTGGTTCTTATCTTCTTCTTCTTGCTTCTTGTCTTCCTCATCTTCCTTCTTGTCTTCCTCCTCCCATTCCTTCTTGTCTTCTCAGCTTCCTTCTTGTCTTCCTACTCATCTTGCTACTTGTCTTCCTCCTCATCTTCCTTCTTGTTTTCCTCCTCTTGCTTCTTGTCTTCCTCCTCCCCTTCCTTCTTTTTTCCTCCTCCTCCTCCACTATTTCCAGCTTCTGTGTCTCCTTCCCTCCTTCGTGGTTTTGCTCTTCCTCTTTCTCCTCTTTTCATTTTTCTCCTCCTCATTACCTTCCAGTAATCCTGTCTTTGTCCATGTCCTCATGCTTGTCTTCCTCCTTTTTTCCTCCCTAAAATGATGATGATGATGATGATGATGATGATCCCAGTTATCAGATGGATCCATGATCGCATGCAGTGTGTTGTGCGAGCGAGTTCCTGCCACCAATAATGTAGACTCCATAGAGGTCAAAGGTCACATGTAGGGAATAATAAATGTCTATATGTTTTTAAGTCACTCTAAAGTAAGATTAAATATGTATTATTATAGTTCTTCACGATGAAGGAGTCACATGGTCCACCTGGTCCGTCCTCCATCTTTCGCTCTCGGTGTGAATCAGCTTCTTAATTACCTTCTCGCTGCCGGGGAATTGTGAGCGCGTTCAGGAGTCGCACCTGAGCTCTGCGGTGGCAGGTATTTACTGAAGACAGTGAACGCAGCGTGAGGTGCAAATTGCACTCGCAGGAGCTGAGGGAGGTGGATTCACGTCGGGCTCAGCTGTGACCTCATCAAAGTTGAGTCGGCATGAGGATCGAACTGCAGTCATGTGACCTGTGGTCATGTGACCTGCACAACTGCACCAGTTAACACCTTCAGCCAGTTCAGTCTCTCCTCCTCCTTTCTGTTCTACCTCTTGAATTATTCTTTTGTTCTCCTTTTGCTCTTTGTCCTCCTTTCTCTTCTGTCTCCTCCTTCTCTGCCTCCTCGTCTTTCTCCTCACCTTCTTGTCTTGATTTTCATCTTTATTCTTGTCTTCCTCCTCATCATCCATCTTGTCTTCTTTATCTTTCTTTTTGTCTTCCTCCTCATCTTGCTTCTTGTCTTCCTCTTCATCTCCCTCATCTTTCTTCTTGTTTTCCTCCTGATATTCCTACTTGTCTTCTTCCTCATCTTCCTCATCTTCCTACTTTTCTTCCTCCTCATCTTTCTTCTCTTCTTCCTCCTTATCTCCCTACTTGTTTTCCTCCCCTTGCTTCTTGTCTTCCTCCTCTTGCTTCTTGTCTTCCTCCTCATACTTCTTGTCTTCCTCCTCATCTTCCTTCTTGTTTTCCTCCCCTTGCTTCTTGTCTTCCTCCTCTTGCTTCTTGTCTTCCTCCTCTTGCTTCTTGTCTTCCTCCTCATGCTTCTTGTCTTCCTCCTCATCTTCCTTCTTGTTTTCCTCCTCCCCTTCCTTCTTGTCTTCCTCAGCTTCCTTCTTGTCTTCCTCCTCATCTTCCTTCTTGTCTTCCTCCGCTTCCTTCTTGTCTTCCTACTCATGCTTCTTGTCTTTCTCCTCATCTTCCTTCTTGTCTTCCTCCTCATCTTCCTTCTTGTCTTCCTCCTCCCCTTCCTTCTTTTTTCCTCCACATCCTCCACTATTTCCAGCTTCTGTGTCTCCTTCCCTCCTTCATGGTTTTGCTCCTCCTCTTCCTCTTCCTCCTCTTTTCATTTTTCTCCTCCTCATTACCTTCCAGTAATCCTGTCTTTGTCCATGTCCTCGTGCTTGTTTTCCTCCTTTTTTTCCTAGAATTTTCCTATTATTACTATTTATGATGTTAATGATTGAATTTGTATCTTCCACTTTGGTGTATAAACATGTGTTCTTGTGTCTTCTACCTTGAGTAGAAATGTAGTAGAAATAGGACATTGAAAGTAGCTGGTGTAAAATCTATAGTCGACCATGTCATGTTAGCTGAAGTGTCACATGTCCAGCTGTTCGAGAGTTGTCGGTTCAAGTCCTCATGCCTAGCGTGTCGTAGTCTCCTCACGTCCCACAGATCAATGTGGACGTCAGACTGAAGCTCTGCTGCAGATTCCTCTCGACTCTGACTGTGTCAGTTTCCTCAGCAGTGAGTGAGCAGATCAGCAGCAGCAGGTCAGCGACTCCGTGGTTCTCACGTTAATAATGAATTACAGAGACGCTGCTTCACTCTGATGTCGTCTGCCGGTCATGTGTTCCTTCATCTGTCAACAAGACAAGAAACACGCCGATGATTTCATTAAGTCTTAAAGTGCTCCACAGTAATTCTGAGACAGTTTGTAACACAGTTAGTAGTAATGTGTGGAGCTAGTCTTCTTGTAGAGACGTCAGTGGAAGATAAAACTATTTGTTCTGACGTCAGATCCGGCGTCGCTGTCATACACTTCTCTATCAGATACGTCTTTAAATTTGGTCGTTATTTCTCGCCATTCGTAAGATCATCTGAGCATTTGTTCGCAGAATGAGCAGGAAGTCAGAGAAGTGTGTTACTTCTGCTCGAGTAACACTTTAAAGTGTCCCCTCACTTTAGTTCCACTTGAACTCATGAATACAGGTTGCATTGCTAGACGGTCTAGTCTTAAGAATCCAGCACTGGCTCCAGAAAATATGTTGCTGTTCATTTTTAGCTTTTTTTACTCTCAGAACTTAATTAACCTTAAGAACTGGCGTCGTTGTGGTTTATATAAATGCTTATGAAGTTTATTTAATGCCTTTATTGGAACAGAAATTCTTGAATAAGTAAAGTTGTTTTATTGATTTACTTGTATGTAATCAGTCATATTAATTAAGCCTTGTGTTATTTCAGGGTCAAGGTGACCCAAAGGCCCTTGAACAAATTTTTTTGTGGTATCCCTTGTGTTATCTCAATGCTAACAAACTCCACCATAACATTCGGGGCCTTTGGGTCACCTTGACCCCGAGATAACACAAGGTTTAAATGGGTCGTTGAAGGGCGGTTGGAGCCTTTCCCAGCTACTTCGGGCAGGAGGCAGGGGACACCCTGAAAAGGTCATCAGGACATGGAGAAACAAACCATTTATACACACACTCACACCTCCGTATTTGTCACTGTATTTTTTGGGAGGAAAATATTGCAAAAAAAGGTTTTATGATTTGATTGTTTTTCAGACGTTTATTCAAATTATTATTTCAAGGATGATCTGTTCCTGACTGTGAAAAGTCTGCTGAGATGAATGAGTATCCAAAACAACCTTTGGTCAAGACATTTGTTCGTTGACAGCTTATTAAGATGCACTTGAACTCACCTGGCAGAACCCATCATGCACTCAGTCACACATAATTCAACCTCAAAATAATACTGACAGAACAAAATGTGGTCAAAATGTGTTACAATTGTAATGGATCAAAAACATATTGAACTTTTTTAAAAACATTATTGCTTTTGGTGTAAAAGATAAGTAAACATTGTTCTGTAGACTGATGAGGAAAACGTCAATTTGATATTCAGACGTCAAAGGAGTGTTCGGTTCGCTCTGAAAAGTCCTCCAAACATGTTTTCATTGTTTTGTTTATCCAGGTGATGTAAACACTTTTCTTGTTCAGCAGTAAATGTAATTCTCGCTACAAAATCCATCAGGCTGTTTGCAGGAGCGTAATGAAAACTTCCCAGTAATTGGAGTGTAATTGGAAAAGCTCCGCCGATCGCAGATCACATCTGCATCTCCATCCCGCCCTGATCCCAGGTCAGCTCTCCCTCTGTTCGCGGCGTCAGTCATGGGCAGCGGAGCGTCGTGCAGGAACAAGGCCCCCCTGCTGGGTCCCGGAGCCTCGCGGGTCGATACGTGTCTGGGGCACCGGGCCTACATGAAAACAGAACAAATAGAAGAGCGGCGGAGCAGAGGGGATGAAAGTGGAGAAAGGAGCTCACGAGGGGGAACGTTTATACGTCGGTGGCGCAGTTTCATTCAGCGTTTCTTCTGGAGAGATTTGTTTTGTTCTGCCTTCGTCTCCGAAATGGATGGACGAGTCAATTTGTTGGCTCATTTGCCGAGAGTACGAGTGAATCCACCGCTGGTGTGGCGTCGTACTGAGGAGGGATGCTCCCTCTTTCTCTTTCTCTCTCACTCTTTCTCTCTCTTTCAGTGGAGATTGGAGAAGAGCTGGTTAGATTGTGAACGTGTGACGGGACACAAAGAAGCTGAGGTGAACGTGATAGCCTCCGGAATAAATAGATTCTGGAGAGGAATGAGCTCAAAGGAAGACACACAGATTGTTCATGTCCAAAGATTTCTCGTTTTCCGTTGATAGAGTTCCCGAATCGGAGCCGAGGTGATATTTCTTTATAATGCCGTTGAGCGAGACTCGAAACAAAAACTAACAAAATAAAATCACTTTAAATCTCCCTATTCTAACCCAATAAACATTTCTCTAAACATGATTCCAGACACTGCTCTTACTTTTCCACACTCCCTCTCAGTGAACTCATCTCTGCAGCTGTGTGAGTTTAGTGGATTCTTACCGCCATCATTATTAAATGACTTGCAGACATGATTTAAAAGGCATTATTATCAAGTGATTAAGACAATTTCCGAATTAAACGTAGGACAGAAACACATACAGTGTCGAGTGCAAACTATAACAATGCCCTATATGCCGCATTGATGTCCTTTTTAAGAAAAGAAATGTTGAAAAAAACGTTCTGAAAAATATGGTAAATGTTGTTTCTTTAAAATCCTTTCTCAAGATCAAAAAACGTGCTCCCGTGACGAGCAAGGGCTGTCCAGATACTCAAAAGTTGAGGAATGAGCAACGAGTAGCATCCTCACTTCTGTGGTACCTCCCGCTGTAGTAAGGATATCCCAGAATGCCTTGCACATCAAGACTAAAATCCTGAAACCACGAAAAAAAAACAGGCCGAGTCAGCGCTGAGACTTATCCAGGTCTAGACCAAGACCGAGATAGAGATGCCTCACACCTAGTGATGTGTCTATGAAGCTTCATGAAGCAGTGTCATATTTTTCAGAGGACAGTAGGGGGCGCCCTCTTCTTAAAAAGGATGTGATGTTTTAATAGAGATTATAGAGCAAAGAGTGACATCTGGTGGACTCAGGAAATAAGGACACTGCTTCATGAAGCTTCATTAGCCAGTTGAAACCTCACATCATTTTTATGCTGGGGGCGCCCCCTACTGTCCTCTAGAAAAATATCAGACTGCTTCATGAAGCTTCATTGACACATCACTACTCACACTGTTATGGCTCAAAACCCGGCGAGACAAGGTCCAGACCACTGACTGTGGAGACCAAGACAAGGCAGAGACCATGAAACTATGACACAATGATTGCATTTAAAACATATTCATTATGAACTTGATGCACTTTTCATTTTAGTGTAACGAGTGAACCCGTTCGTGACGGAGAAAATAGCATGTAAAATGCTTAAAGAATAGATATAATGAAGGTAAATAGATCTATTAGGGAAACTATAATGGTTTCAACTACAATTACTGTCAGCTGAGCTTGTGCTACGACAGGCGACTGAGAGAGATTGACAGGAATAAGCAGGATTTAGAGCTGAAGGTTCCAACACTTATTTTCACAGCTGTGACAGGAACAACCTCTGCTATGAAACCAATCACCAGAGGAGGTTCTGAGTCAGAGTTCAAGCTCGAACATGGTGGTAGCAACACTGTGGATCTGATTATAATGGTGGCTGTATTAGTGTCTGGAGATATTTTAAAAACGTCACATCCATGCATTTGTCACTGAAGTTGCCTCTTCCATGTTGGCGGCGAACGGGAAAACCTGACCCGTTCTGTCGAAGACTCATGTTTACGAATCAAATCTTTGATTCTTTGTTTGATCTGCGGTTCTGGCGACATCCTCGAACATGGCAGCTTTGGCAGACGACGAGACTCAGAGGAGGGCGAGAGCTCTGGCAGAGCTGGAGCCACAAATCCAGCTTTTGATATGAGACGTGAACATGAAGATGTCCTCGGAGGAGACACCGGAGAAGGCAGAAGAACAACCAGGATTACTGTATTAGAAGAACCACAGAGAAACAAGAAAGTAAATAACCAGCTAATGCTGCTGGACTAACAGAAGACGGTGGTGAGACTAGAGCGGAAAGAAGAGGCTGTTGTTTTAAGATCAGCTCGGATGAGTGAGTTCGTCCTCTCCGGGGACGGGGCGGAGGTTCTGTCTGTCACTCCATCTCGCCGGTGCTTCACCCGGAGGACGAGCAGCGTGTGTTCGAGGCTCCACATGTGAAAATGGGGGTAATTTGCTAAAACGAGGCTAATGCATCTTTCACCATGGAGACGGTCGCCCCCTTCCTTTCATCAGCTTGTTTTCCTCTCACCTGCCGTCGTTGTTTTTGAGCCTTGTTTTTCCCGTCTTTGTTTTCTCGTCAGTCAGACACGCTTCACATTTTACATTCAGTCCTCTCGCTGTACTGTCGTATCGTACTCGATACTGTTAGCAGGTAAATAAGAGCAAAAATGAATTATTACTGCTGCAGGAAATCCAATGACTTTTTCGAAAACGGCGTTGAATTTCTTTATGTATTTCAAAAGGTAAAATATCTAAGCTTTACATTTGTTTCCATCAGTCTGTCCATCCGCCTGAAATACTTGTGTAATAGATAGACATAGACAGTGGTAACTACAAGATAGTAAGTAACAATTAACATAGTTTAATATAAATAAAAGTCCAATAACACAATCAAAACGTCCACCAACTTGGGGAATAAACGGCAAATGAAAAACGTGATGTTTTCTTAAAATAAAACAGAAAATATGTAGGTCAAAACACTTGCGAAATAGTTAAAAGACCAATGGAAAAACAAGTGATACACCAACGTAGAACCAAAATAAAAGAGAAGCGTTGCATTGATTAGCATGTTAACGTCAATATATCGTGGAATCGTCCATTACTATTTCTGGGTTACCGCTATAGCAATAGTGTTATACTCAACATTTTTTTTTAATAAAAGTTTTCCAGCCAATGCCAACACCCTAGTGTCATGGGCTGGTATTGCAGGTTACTTTATCAAACTGTGAGTGGATTAACCTTTATGATTATAACTATAATTCTTTAGAAATAGAAAAGTTAATGTTTTTATTTATTTGAGATGAATTATGCACTTCCTCTATCCTATGTTTTTGGAATTAGCCATTACTTCATTGTTGAAGTAACCACACTGGGTGTTTATTCAATGCAGTGATAACTTTTTTTTTCTTGTTTTGATCGACATCAATGGAAAGATTTTTTTTACATGTCATGACTGATGGCCTGACATCAAAAAGATGATCAGCTCATCCGTTTACCTAAATGAAAACTACAACTTCGTAAATATATAAAGGTGTCAATGATCTGGAGCTTGTAATCCATGTGTTTGTGTTTTCTCGTTTAGACTATTGTAACAGTTTATTTTCGTGTCTAAACAAGAAGGATCTGTCTTACCTGCAGTTAATACAAAACTCTGCAGCGAGAATTCTGACCTGCTCTAGTAGAAGAACTCACATTTCTCCGATCCTTAAAACTCTTCACTGGCTTCCAGTTTCTTTCAGGATCAACTTTAAAATTCTGGTTCTTACTTTCAGATCTATTCATGGTCAGACTCCTCCTTACATCACTGATCTGATCCAGCCTTACACCCCAGCTCGGGCTCTGAGGTCTGTGGATCAGAAACTACTGATGGTTCCTGAACACGGCTCAGGACCAGAGTAGAGAAATCCTTCCAGACTGTTGCTCCTAAGCTATGGAACAATCTTCCTCTCCCTCTGGGTTTGATGATCTACTGACTCCTTCAAGAAACATCTTCTGACATTTTTATTTGTGCTTTTCCCTGATTTTCTGGAACTCCTGTGTTTGTCTCTATGTTGTCTTGATCTTTTAAAGTATATATTTTAACTGTGTATCGTTTTTGATTGATTGCTTTGTGACCCTGGTCTACGTACTTACTCACTTACTTACTCACTCACTCACTTACTTACCAACTTACTTACTTACTTACTTACTCTTGTAAACTTGGATGAATGTTAACCGTTAAATGTCAGCTTCACATCATCAGTGCGTCCACCAGCCAACCGCTGATCTCAGTGCAGGTTTTATCGCACACAAACACTGGTTGTTGTCTCAGGAATAGGCAGATGCGAGTGTGTTTAGCTCAGCTGGCATGAAGGTTATCAGGCCGACTGGTGGCAAACTCCCCACAGTTTAGAAGACATAAGTATGCAGCACATTACGCTACTTTTCTCTGGTGTCATCCTGCATGTGTGTGTCTGTGTGTGTGTGTGTTTGTTTATGTGTGTGTCCATGGGACCTCCCAGCAGGAGCAGTCAAAGTGTCTTCCTCTAACATGGTTTGTGGCCGTCCTCCAGCTAAAAGCCAGCGGCTTGCTCTCCTCCTCCTGAATGTCACCTTTCCTCCCTTTGCTTTTTACTCTCTCCTCATCTATTGCCTCCTGCTCTTTCACCTTAACACCCATCCCATCTCTCTCTCTCTCTATCTCTCTCTCTCACATCCCTCCGTCGTGTTTGTCATTTTTCATCGCCTGTCCATGTTTGCTAATCTCCGTCCTTTCTCTGCTCTCCGTCACGATTCATCATCATCTCAACTCTGGTGCTGAAGGTCAGCGACTTGTTCACAGCGAGGAGACGCTCATGCAGACAGACAGGAAGTAGATGGCTCTGTGTCATCCCTTCTTTCTGCATTAAATCTGCAATCAAAGCGTGGCGACGTCAGTTGTTAATGTAAACTAGCATTGGAATTACACACACATTTGTTTACAAAGGTTATGTAATTACTCTCAGTACTTTGGCCATGATATAAATAAATAAAATCGCCGTCTCCCACCATCTGCCTGTAAGCAGTTTGCAGTTGAGTCGTCTGGAAAACTTTTAAAGTCATTGACACAGAAAATATAGAATTTATTTTCATTTTATTTGATGTTGTGCTGCTTTAGATCAATTGAGTCACATTCACGATTGTTAACGGATCAAAAGGACTTAAAACCCCTTAATAAAATAACTATTCCTGAATATCTGTACTTATTTTAACCTACTTAAATGCAGTATGTTTAATGTATGAGTGGGCGTGTTTATGGTAAACAAGATTTTAGCTTGAGAATAAAACAAGTGTTTTAAGTGGGTGGGGCTTAAGCACATTGTTTAAATGTAAATATTTAGATGAAAAGAGAGTTTTGTACAAACAGACACATACTGATGATACAATAGAGTCCAACATCTATTTAAGACACACTTGAATCAACACGTTAGTTTAAATTTAAATCTCTATAAATAATTAATGCTCATAATAATTATAGTAGGATTAATAATTACAATATTTATCAGCTGACCTTTGATTTCACTTCACTCTGTTCAACACTTTATTTAGTCGTGTACAAGTAAATAAATGAAGAAAAACATGGCTGACATTTTAGTAGGGTTTCACTTTTTTGGTAAAACACATGTTGAAGTTTGTCAGTCCCTTTACTGCTTCTAAATCTATTATATTACATATTATCTTCATGAACAGTAGAACCGTCTCTCGCACATTCTAATCATCCCTCGCACACACATTCCTTCTCTACTCCCTGCTGTGCCTCGACTTTGCACAAACTTTTCCTTAAATTTAATTCCTCCACGTCCATTGATAGTGAGTATCGCCGTCGGCTCCTGCTCGCCGAGGCCGCCGAAAGAAAGTTCTGGGCCACATTCATGAGCAGATACCTGCTCTTTGACTGGTTATGCGAGTCGTCATAATCTCGGCTCTCATCTTTTCAATTTTGCTTCTCGGCCGCCTCCTCCTCGGAGTCCTCCTCCTCACTTAAGGCGGTCCACGGCTCCACTATCTCCACGCCCGAGCATATTTGCTTCCTTATCTCCGCCTGTGTATTCTGCTGCTATCCTCGGCCATCTTTTTTTTACTTTTTGGATGCGATGACTTTTCGCCCGGGCGTTTCCGGGGCCATGTCCCCCCCGGACGGTATTACAAGCCGGACCCGGCAGTCTGCAGCTCAGACCAAAGAAGAACAAGATAAAGAACATCAAGAGTAGACTGGCTCCACTGCTCCGTCACTAGTGTGTGTGTATGTGCACGTTTTCCAACCACTGACCATCCTTCCCCTGATGACGCCAGTTTTATTAGAAAACTCTTGAATTAAACCGTCGAAAAAAGACCAATCAGTTCACATGTGACACCTTCAACACGGCGAGAGAAATAAATGTGTTTCTGCACGGCGACACACTAACTGTATCTCCTCTGGAGGAACCAGACCGCCTGGAGAAGAACCAGTCATTTCATCCATGTCGTCGATAAAGAAATCACGTTGAGTGTTTCACGCTTCAATTCTCTGGCTTTCAATTTCACGACAGCAGCTGACATGACAAAAGTATAAATAGTTGAAGATAAGAAACTGAGTGAACAAAAAATACAATTAGGATGAATGTTACCGTCTAAAAATCAGGTCAAGAAATGTGTTATGGAAAGATTTTATAAACGGTAAGACATACAGTATTTATACAGTTTTAGTAGTTATTTTAATATAAGATGAATACATCTTTAGACATTTATAATAGGCAAAATTATTACATGATGAAACACAGAAATATCTGGATAATACATTCACTTGATACATAAATCAATAGATTTGATGAAAACAAAACGTGAGCAAATACATCAGATCCAACGTGTCCAACTCAAACTATATCTGTTTCCACTTCTTTTGTACGACCCACAAGAAATATTAATGTAAATCCCACAAAAAAAACTCGACAATAATTGAGAATATTGTGAACTCTTAAGATCTAGGGCCCGGTACTGACCTTTGGTTCTTTTATGGCATCGACCAAAGTGGGTCTTTTATAACGAGTGTCAAAATATGCCTGTAAAATACTACGTCATCTAAGAGCCTTTATCACGTATCAAAACAACAAGTATTGATTATTAGATACAACTAAACTGATGATAATACATTGACCAAAACAAGACATTTAAAAAAAACGTGTTTACATATCCAAACAGGAATAAACTTACAACATATGTCATTAACTAGTGAGTGTTGTGTGGTCAATTTTTTTTTTGTGCTTTCAAATGCGAGAGAAAATCACAGACAAAATAAACTAAAAATCAAATTAACAACAGAAAACAATGTAGCCTTAACTAATAAATAAATATTAATCTCAAGTAAACCAAGAATCGAAATCTCAATAAATTTAATGATGAAATTAAAGTTACTTTCTAGACTAGTTGCTCTTGTTTACTCATGATGTTGTGTTTTAATTACAAGCTCTGTTAGGTTAACATCTTCTTTTGCTTTGATATTAGAATCTAAGTGAATCTGCTGCTACTGTTACTATAGATGTTTGATCGACATTTAACCCTGCTATGATCACCACATCATAGATTCTAAAAGCAAATAATTCAATGCAGTAAATGCCTCATGAGCCTCCCAAAAACATGCAAGCAGAAGGAAAGACAAGTGTCTGTAGTGTTTCTTACATAAGCAGGAACTGTGATCGTCAAGAAGTGTGAATAGAAATATACAACATAATTGCTGGTCGTGTGGCGCTGACTGTTGGAAATGTAAAACGATAAGATGATCAAAACATCAAAGTAATGCTCGACTCGTGTCGTGCGTTTCCAATTCTGTCGACTATATTCCACTTGAACGTATGTAGAGTTCTTCTCTGATAAATTCCGGGCGTGGAGCCTGGAGAATATGTAACAAGAGTTCTTAAGAAAACAGTGTTTCTCCCCACGAGCTCGTGGTTCACGGAACCGTGCAGCGTTGCAGCCAGCGAGCCTGTTAAGTGCACGGATTCTCCTCGCCGCGATAGCCGTAAAAACAACTCCATGAATTATGAAAAGTCACGAGCCGCTGCTGCTCTGAGAGCGTCTCTCGGAGACGACCACACAAAGTGGAAGGAGAGTGGAGTGAAGCAAAGTGGAATGAACAAAGAACAAAGGTGCAGTGGAGCGACGAGAGACGGCCGAGCTGTTGTCTTTGTTCCAAGAGATGCTCTGTTCTTTAAGCGAGGGTTCTTCAGGGCTCCGTTATCAGGGTTCGGTTGAGATGGTGGCCAGTCGGGCGGAGTGGTCACACTCCTTTTTCTTTTCCTATTTTCATGGGTGTTGCCCTTTTGTTGTTACCAGTGTTTGTTCTTCTGTCTGTGTGCACTGTGTAATATAGCGGATTGACCAATTGCAACCACTCTTTCATTACGCCTACTGTATTTTCCGCACTATAAGGCGCACCGGATTATAAGGCGCACCTTCAATGAATGGCCTATTTTAGAAGTGTTTTCATAAATAGTGCGCACCGGATTATAAGGCGCATAGAATAAAAGATAGTCAAACGTTTGACTGGGGTTGTGTTATGCATCCACTAGATAAAGCTGTGCTAAAGGGAATGTCAATAAAACAGTCGGATAAAGTCAAACTTTATGAAACGTTCTGACAGCTCTGTTCACTCCCATGGTAACGATGTTCAAATGATATTTAAAAGGCATCAAGCAGCAGCGTGTTGGACTGGTGTTTTGAGCAGACAAATGTTGAGCGAGAAGCAGTGAAGTTGAGCGCGTGTATGACAGCTAGAGCGGGCGTGTATGACATGTTGAACGCGCGTGTATGACTGGTAAGTGCGCAGCAGAGTGATTTTGAGTGTACAACAACCAAGACACACTCGCTCAAACCAGTTGCAGTAATATCACTCCATAGACGTCCGCCATGATGTGTATAAGGCGCTCCGGGTTATAAGGCTGTTAGATTAAAATTATTATAGACTATACGTATACGCCATACTTAAATTAATGCTAAAAGATAATCAAAATGTAAAGTATAAATTACTCGCTTGATCTAAGAGCTTTGACGTTTGACTACACACTGGTTCGAGGCAAGCTTGGATCAGAATTAGAGATACGACACCGGTAAATTCAAACATCTGTTTATCTGCAAATCACAGCTTAAATCGTAGATCAAAGAACCAAGCAAGACACACTCGGGAAAAGGAGCTAAAAGACCCCCACCCGAAAACATTTGGATGATTAGATTACAAGAAAACAAATTAGGATGTCTCTTAATGGGGGATCGGTGGCACAGGGAACTTGAAAGGACCATTTGGCCGTAAAGAGAAGACCCGGACGGGAAATTTGCCTTAAATATAGCGATGTTTTTTCAGATCGGGACCTTTTCTCCCGCGACTATTGACCTGTACAGTCGCCGGGACAAAGTGTGTCTGGTCGCGATCGTAAAGCTTGTATTTTGTTTGACTTGGAGCGGCGAATAAACGACCCGTTACACACTCTTGAATGTCCATCTTTCTCCACGAAGCAAAGTATAAGACCTCGGACGAATTTGACGTTGTGTTGGAGCAACAGAACGGACTCCGTGATTTGATCGTTTTAAGGCGCACTGTCGTTTTTTTGAGAACATTTAAGTATTTTTAGTGCGACTTATAGTGCGGAAAATACGGTAATCATCATTCACTTCATTCTTCTAATTGGGCTTAGTGACCAAGGTATCAAGTTTTTTAACCTGCCCTAGTTTTGGAGTCTTGTCTTTGGTGTACAGGTCAACTCTTTGGTAGCCGGAGTAAACCCACACTGTCATGAGGAGACCATAAACAACCTAAGTTTACATGAGATCTGGGGCCAACGTTTGTGGAGCCATGAGACTCCGACTGCATCTGTAATACCAGCCAATTTATTCAGTCATATATAGCAACCCAAACCCGCCTGAGAGTGGACCAGTCATCGGGTCGACTGTTGTTCCGATAGGTCTGTGGTTTCCCTCAATATATCTGAACAACTCCTCGTTTACCAGCCGTGGTCAATAAAACAAACTGCTACAGTTCCTTGTGTTCCTAAAGATCAGTGATGCACACTAACCTAACCTGCACCGACAGCTGACACCTCCTCTTTTCCTGCCACTTAATAAGACCCCCGACAGAACCTTCCCTGTGAGGGGCGTCCAGCAGGGAATGGTTTGAGATGCTTCTCATTTTTTTTTTCCTCTGCCAATTATCTAATGTGTCGTCGGTGCCCAGTTCATGTGCAGCCACTTTCTTTTAATCTTTGTGGTAATCTTTTATCTGTCCAAGTCGTTTGGCCAATGTCAGAGCAGCGAACCTGCGACGAGGCAATTCCATTAGGGGGCGGCATGAGGTGGCATTCATTACCGGGCCGACCGGACTCTGGGGGGCTGTTTGAGCCGGACTTAATTTCACCAGTAATGTATTAGTCCTGACAGGAGGTATGATGTTTTGCAGACCCGGAGAAAGAAGAAACATCGACCGTTTTGTCTTCGTTTTAGTTTTAGTAGAATTGCAGAAATACTCGGATTAAGGTCACTGGTTATGACACAAACTGTATCTGTAAAAACATTTGCCCGTTCATGTGCTTCAGTGTCATATCACAATGAAGACAGGATGAGTTCGTCTTCACTCTAGTGTGTGGACTTGGGTTGTTTAAGTTGGTGTGAAACAATGAGAAAAAAACAAAACATAATCTACTTTGAAAAAGCTGAAAAACAATTAAAAAAAATTTGGGATATTTAAGCTAGAGTGGTCGACTATTACGCTGTGTATACGGTTATCAAATCATAACGCGGAGGTGTGTGTGTTTTTAAATGAAGTGGAAGATGGAAGAAAGTGGTGAAAATAAACTTTATTGTCAATAGAGTCTCAAGGGACGACTCAAAGTGCAAAAATGTTAATTTATACATAAGTCTTTATTGTTATAATACGGTTTTTAAAATGTTAGTTACAAAATGAATATAGAGCAGCTTCATAGCATTACTATATAATATAATACTAATACTTCATGACTTCCAGAGCAATACTATAATTATAGTGCAAAAAAAAAAAGAGTAAATTAAGATTTATCTTTCAGGCGGGCTATAATTTAGTACCTGTTTGAAGTAGTTCTACAAAAGTAAGTAATAACCAGCCATGATAATGGGCAGAAAACGTCTGATTAGGGAAACCGGATTAAATCCCAAACACAAATTTGTACGGAGCCCCGGATGTGATGTAGATTCATTTTTTTTTATCTTGTCATAATCGTTTCTCATGAAATTCACGTCCAGTTTTATTTTGACAAACTATCACATAAAGTCCAATGAAGCTTAATAGGACCAGAAATATTCTCTAGTGTTAATGGCAAAGTAGTTCTATTAAGTGACTCCGTTTTCACCCAAATAAACAAGTATGTTTTCGTATCATGTGGTAAATACTCATAACTGTAGTTCTTAAGTTTAGCCACTAGCTGGCAACGTTCATTGTTTGAGTATGTTCATTGACATCGTCTCAGCGCTTTTGTTTTGGAATTTGTGCCGTATGAGCGATATGCGTAAGTTGTAAATAGATCATGAAAACAGAAAGAACAAATACCGTCACTTCGTCTGTTTATTTAGTGTTAACGCATATTTCTTTGGTTATTATTATTTCGTTCATTGATGGCCAAGTGAATAATGACACAATGAATAATGACTTAAAGAACAGGAGACTCACAAGATCAAGCTGTGAAACTAACCTTCTACACACATACACTTGTATATATTGTTGGAATAAAATTATTACATACTATACTTAAATTTAACGCTAAAAGATAATCAAAATATAAAGTATAAATGACTTGCTTGATCTAAGAGCGGGTACATGACTACTCATTCACAATCAACATTCCACTCCAGACTGATTCACACTGGTTGGAGGCAAGCTTGAAACAGAATTGGAGATACGACACCGGTAATTTAAAACATCTGTTTATCTGCAAATCACACCTTAAATTCTAGATCAAAGAACGAAGCATGACACACCCGGGGGCTAAAAGACGAAAAACCCCAGCCGAGAACATTTGAATGATTAGATTACAAGAAAACAAATCAGGATGTCTCTCTGCGGGTGATAGGGACACAGGGAACTTAAAAGGAACATTTTGCCGGAAAGAGACGACCTCGCTGACGGGAAATTTGCCTTAAAAATAGTGATATTTCTACAGATCGGGACCTTTTCTCCCGGGGTTATTGAGCTGTACAGTCGCCGGGAGAATGTGTGTCCGGTCGCGATTGTAAAGCTTGTATTTTGTTTGACTTGAAGCGGCAAATAAACGACCCAATTAACACTCTGGATTGTCCATCTTCCTCCACGAAGCGAAGTACAAGACCCTGGACGGATGTGACGTCGCGTTGGAGCGACGGAACGGACTCCGTGTTTTGATCGTTTTAATATGGCCTGTTAACTTCTCGTCAATAAAGATGACCTTTATTTACCTGGTCCACCCCATCTAGTGGCTAAACTATAGAACTACAGTTATGAGTATTTACTACATGATGGGAAAAAAAGACACTTAATAGAAGTACCTTGCCATATAGTTCTACTTCAGCTAGCTTAAGTATCGTGAACTATTGCGTCAAAAAGTTTCATGAGATCTGAATATCTCAAGATGGAAAAGAATCATCCAAGTCACCTCCAGGGCTCCGTACATTTGGTATTTGGATCCAACAAATGACATGAGCTTCCTTTAGTCCTGCATTAGGATCTCAACCTGAAAGCCTCGAACTGAGGCTAACACAGTGTCAGCTCAACCCAGGAATGTTCTGCAGCACAAATGACAGTCTTTAGAAGAAGTTCTTTCACAGCGTGGATGTGTCTTCCGCTCACATGCGAGTCTCAAAAGCGGCAGCTGTGCTGCTACAAATGGTCTGGAAGCGTTTAACGTGCCGAGCTGCCCCGCCAAGGTTTTCTTTTTTCTTTTTTTTTTTACCACATTGTCAGGAGGCTTCTCGCCCGCCCGGGTCGACATGTGACCAGCAGAGAGAGCTGAGAGACGGATGTAATGAGTGCCGGTGGAAGTCGAGTGAATCTGGGAGAATAATTGGCAGCAGAACCGGCTCCGGCCGAAACTGAAGCTGTTTCAGTACAGATCAAATCCAGACCGTCCGTCAGGTTTACAGGAGATCCTGCGTTTGATTGGTCGCTGTGGGATTACTTTACTGCATGTGTTGACACGGGCTGGACGGGGTCGTTTGGGTCTCGTCGGATTTCGTGTTTTTATTCAA
Organism: Callionymus lyra; assembly: GCF_982586985.1. Classification (NCBI taxonomy): domain Eukaryota; kingdom Metazoa; phylum Chordata; class Actinopteri; order Syngnathiformes; family Callionymidae; genus Callionymus; species Callionymus lyra. The sequence continues at coordinate 17,362,321 of NC_141820.1, forward strand.
GTCACTATCGCAGGATCATAACCTGACATACATGTGTGTGTGCAGTGGAACCTGCTCAAGCTTGATTTTTTCATCACGGAACAAGGAAAACGTAAATTGTTTCTGGTGTAACTTGGACTTCAGCTCTCGTCTGATCCTGCCAAATGATCAGCGCTTTGTAGTGGAACGTGCAAACAATTGCTCTCCGAGCTCTCGTCTGTTTGCACAAAGAAAACAAGTTCTGAAGGAGTATTTCTGAATCATTCATGAGGGTCTGAGAGGACACTATGGAGTTCAGAGGTCCGAGGACGTCGGGAGGAACTGTAGACTCGTTACTGGCTGGAGATGAAAGAGTTAAAGTTGGCAGACCACGAATGACTTCCTTTCACTTTCCTCTCCATTTTGTCTTTGTCCTGGTCTCTCTTTCACCCGCCGGAGCGACCGAGGGCTTAAAGATTTTTTGGAAGTGAACGCCCACTGGCGTTGATCTTCAAAGATCTCACGCTGACCCTGATAACAAACAGAAGTGTTGTCTCATGAAACTATTGTTGATCGATCAATGACTTTTTTTTTAACCTCCTGTGTCAAATTCAACTTTAAATCACTTTCCTAATGTCAGAATGTTATTTAGCTCTGACTTAAATATATTTACCCTCAAATAGCTTTAAAAAATGTAACCGTGGAAACCATCAAAGATATTATTTTGTTTACTTTGCTCATGTAAAAAAAATAGTAGATGTGTTCAGACGTTGAAAGTTACTTCATTCATCTGTATTTTAGGATCTTGAGTTTCTCGAAGTTAAGCCACATTTGGGTCGATGCCATGAAACCAATGTCTTAGTTTTCAATTCACATCATCTCACATCATACAATCGCACTCATGCAGCCGTTGCCAGGGCATTGGTTCATTTTCCAGCGAGCTGGTCCAATCAAATTTGGACTTGCATCACCGGTTTTAAATGCTCTCGTAGAAATCAAATAAAATGAAGTCAAGGCAGAAATGGTAAAAATTCTCAAATACATCAGCTTTAATGGCTGCTAGTCTGAGGCGGGAAGTGATAAATCTGCTCGTATGTACCAAATAAAATGCAGTTGAAGCACAAAGGAAGTGTTGATGAAACCTCCATGAAAGATGATTTAAGACGTGAGCTTCAATGGCTGCTGGAGCCACAAGTTGTCTGGTGACATCATGGACACAGAAACTAAGTCTGAGGATGCAAAATATTGTTAGACTCAGTTTAGCTTTAACTTTGATTGTAAATTAAACGGATGTAAATTTAGATTCTTCTTTTAAGATGGTTGAAAACGTGTATTTTAAAGCTTCTGTGGTTTTAACTGTAAACTTCAACAAGTCCTCTCTGTACTTCAGCCATGATTATGAAAATGAATGCAACCGCCGTCCCCGACACACTACAGTAAAACTGTTTATGTGTATTAAGAATGTACGCTCGGGTCGCCACGGCAACGGTTTTAAGTGAAGAGTATCGTTGAAATAATAGTGTCATATGGGTTCAAATAATCAGAGAAAAAAAATAGTAATTTCAAACCAACAATATAAATAATAAACCATGAATCCACAGATTAAATCTTGGTAAATGATTGAAAGATTAGTCACTTAAACATATACTAATGTTAACTGTTGTTGGACGATGGATACCTCACTACAGGATGAACTCAATGCTACTAGAATCTGTGTTTGTTTTTTTTTGTCTGTCACTGTCAATGGTGAAGGTATATTAATATAAAAAATGAATAAAACGTAAGAGGCAAAGTGTAAGATAACTATTTAAAAATGTTGGAATAAAAATTACTATTTAATTTAAATGACGTATGAAGAACAATTACATTATCACCAAGAGTTTCTCTCAGAAGTTGTGATTTAAGGTATAGTTGCAGTTTTACCAGACACTTAAACTGAGCTCTGGAGCTCAACCATCAACCTAATGTACGGCAGGCGGAGAAAAAATATGTCGACAATTTTTTCTTTTGTTCCCGTCGAGCCCGGATTGTCTGGTTTCCATACAGTTTTTATTGTTCATCGCAGACGGAGTCGAAAATGGCTGGAGTACGACGCAGGTATTTAAGAGATCTTCGCGGGAGGTCGTGGAGCCGCAGATGTGTTTGTTTTACTGCCGGGGTCTAAAGCGCTGCCTTGCGCTTGATTTGAGGCGTCGTGGAACAACCATGAATAAAGTAGATGAGCCTTTCAATCATCAATCCGACAAAAGTGGATAAAGCCGATAAATCTCGGACGGGAGTCGGCGGAGTGTGAGAGTCGGGGATGAGAGGCGACCTCGCCGAAGTGAGGGAGCAGATGTGGGCGATCAAGCCGTTAATATTGAGCCAGAATTAGAGCTTCACCTTGAGAAAGATGGAGCTCGTAATCTTGTCAGAGGATATAATCAAACCCAGAACTCAGCAGGATTGATCACTTTTGGTGACGCGGGGCCACCAATCTAACACCATCTGAAGCTTCGCGTCTGTGTCTTCAGCACACCATTATTCTTTCGGGTTTCGCCCCGGAGCTCGGCGCGATGGTGATGGCGGGTCATCTCGGCAGGAGATACAAAGTTGAGACGCGTCTGGTGGAGCGTCGTCCATTAGACGAGTGGTCGGATCGTGAGGGTTAGCGCTGATGCTGTTCGCTAATCTTGAGTCCTGTCCTCATGATCGTATTTGAGTTTAGTAGTTTGGTATTTCATGAAGTTAATACGTTAAATTAACAGGAGTGATGGTCTGGTGAATCTTCATGAAACAGTGTCTTGATGTTTAGAGGTCAGTAGGTGGCGCCATCAGTTTGAAAATGATGTTTCATTAGAACAGTTGTTCAAAATAGTAGAGAGACCGCCATCTAGTGGACTCTGAAAATAATGATACTGCTTCATGAAGCACCATCAGACCATCACTAGTAAAGGGAACAAAAGAAACATAAATAAATATATTAACTTCATTCGTAAGTGGTTAAATATTTTATAGGTCAGAGTGAGATGTCGTCATATTTAGGTTAGGTTAGGTAGAACTTTATTGATCCCTCAGGAGGTCTCCTTCGGGAATTTTTTTTTTTTTGTTTCAAAATTATCCACAGCAATTATTATTATTATTATTTAAGGATCATCTCTCATCAGAGTGAGAGCTCCTGTACGTTGATATATCTTTGAAGTGTTAGCTAAGCTACCTCCTCAGTCGGTTTTTACAAACCGATGACTGAATGTCTCTTTTACGTTTGATTTAAGGGTCAGTTTTGTCTTTGTACGTCTTTTTATGTTGAAGAAAACGAGCGAATGTTCCAGTGGATTTTGTTTGTGACGTATTTTCATCATTTATTTTCCATGTTTACGTGACAATATATAAATAGGAGAAACGTCCATTGAGTTTCTTGACTTAAGTGTCCTCTTAGCTTGTATCAAAAGTTAAAGTTGAACCGCCTGAACCTCACCGAGGTCTCTGAGCACCAATGTTCCAGGAGAAACCTCAGGTCATTCCAGGCTGTGCTTCTATGATCCATGTTTGTTTGCTGCAAAAGTCGAAGGTTTAATTACTGGAGTTCATGCTAACGAGATTAGCTCTGATTAAACGTCTGAACTGATCAGCAATGAATGTCAATTACCCGCAGACTTAATGGTATTATGTGCTCCCCTTTAATAACCGCACAACAGAGGAATTCCCCCGACCCGTCTTATGTTTACTTGAAACCGGTTTTAATATTCAAATGTCATCCATATTTCCCTGCGTATGTTCTAATGACTCGGGTGAGTTTCTTTTTTCAATCACCGGCCTTGGCAGGAACCCAAACACTCGACAGTTACGAGCCGCTTTATTACCTCCATTCTGGACTAGAAAGATATTAAATGATATTAAACTACAGTACACCTTCAGACACACCCTCATGTTCGAGACTGATCATGGAACCCCTCATGTGCCGAGGCCAGATCATGGGGCCCCGGAGTGTGTCTAAGGCTCGTTGGGGAAACGTCAGTGGTGATGGAAAGACAAGGGAAAGAAAATCATTAGAAAGAAAACAATGTTGAAAACCAGCATAAAAACTCAGTCAATTTTATTAAAAAAAACATGTCGGACCGACTTCCAGATATTTAAGTGCATGAACAATACGCTGAATCAGCAGGAACCCTATGCTGGTTTAACTGAAACAAGATGGTAGCATATAGTCTACTTGATTTACAAGTAAAGTAAACTTGTCCAAAAGAAAGATTCAGAAACTGACATGATTTTGAAGAGAATCCTGTCTTTCCTGCAAAAAAATGCCTTTCAGACCATAATAGTTGATAGAGAAATGTAATAATAGCTCTTCCTGTGGGGCCTGAAATTAAATGTCTTGCGAACAGGTGCCAGTGGTTGGGGATGTTAAGGACTTTAAAGCCTCATCTTAAAATATCAAAATCCTCAGTAGACAGGATCGGGCCCGGATTGCTAAAAGACGCTTCTCCATATGGTTTTTATTTTTTAATTAAGATTTTACTATTTAAACCCTTGCGTTATCTATACATATACTGCAGCACTGCATATGTATTCATGGAAGCCTTGACCCAGAAACAACACAAGGGATGGTAAATGGTAAACGGCTCTTACTTATATAGCGCTTTCTATGCTTATTCAGCACTCAAAGCGCTTTACACTAAGTTATAAATTCACCCATTCACACACACAATCACACACTGATGGGAGTAGGCTGCGACGCAGCGCGCCAGCTCAACCATCAGGAGCAATGAGGGTAAAGTGTCTTGCTCAAGGACACAATGCCACAATCTCGTCCGGAACTCTCAGACCAGGAGTCAACCACTCTACCATCTGAGCTATGACGCCCCACAGGGATACCAAAAAACACATTTGTTTTCCGGGGCTTCGGGTCACCTTGACCCCAAGAGAACACAATGGATACCACAAACACATTTGTTTTCCGGGCCTTCGAGTCACGTTGACCCAGAGAGAAAACAATGGATACCACAAACACTTTTGTTTTCAGGCCTTCGGGTCAGCTTTACCCAGAGAGAACGCAAGGGTTAAAGGTTGGAGGGTCCGAGGGATTGAATATGACAAAATCAAATCTGACTTCTAACAAAGACCAGCGACTTTCTATTAAAATATACTTTAAGACAATTAAGAGACATGAATTCATTTCTTTTTTTCTGAAAGAAAACCGCCCCTGAAATATTCCAGTCTCACACATACAACACTCTTACAGCCGCCTCAAGCCAGATTCAAACCTGTGACCTTCCTGCTGTAGAGTTGAAGGTCACTGGTTTAGAAGAGCCTCCCTGCACCGCCCCATTGTCGTCACTTGTTTCCTACACCAGCAAAAAGGTTTTGTTGTCCTCATAGCTTGACGAATGGCGGCCGGAGAAGAACGGTACCACCCGGGGGGTCATTTAGTGAGGTGAGGCAACAACTGACCTTTGGCTGAAATTGATAAAACGCTTGGGAAGTTATTGAGGTCCGCTGTTTTTTCTTCTGCTATGCTTCTGACGGAGAGCAAAGGTCTTTTGTTCTGGACTGACCTTAGATCAGACGTGGCTCTCTTAAATCCACCCTGTGAGTTATGGATCCAATATAAGGAAGTCAAAGGCGTAACAATCAGGTCCTGCTCTTTACAAATCACTCGATGAAATCAACTTTATCGTGACAAAATATTAATTCGTTAATTTGCTAACTCGGTCTTTCATTAAAATCCTGTAAACTTCTGTCCATGATGGAGAACATTTAAAATAAATATGTAACAAATAATCTGTGTTTCTGTGCACGCGTCATACGGTAAATAAGTGACCCTGGAACCTTCTGTCATTATTTTGCGATTCGTTCGGCCTTCGTTTATACGAAGCAGATGATTGGTTAAACAGACACGAGCGGGACATTAACTAGTTCTCGGCGCCCCAGTCTATTAAAAGCAGAATGGCTTCTATTTCAATCAAAAGTGAAGGAAAAATGAATTTCATTCCGGCCCCGGCGTCAAGTCACGTATAAATGTGCGGAAAATGATATCGCTGGCGAATTACATCTCAATTTTCCAGTTTATATTGTGATTTAAATCCCCGATGGGCTGCACCGGGCTCATGATGGAGAAGGTCGAAGGCCCCGAAAGAGTTAATATTAACACTAATAATCCTCATTTTCTGTCTTGATGTTTCTAATCAACATTTTTGCAACCTTTTGCTTCTCCCACGAACTGGACCCAGCGCTCGTTTCTCTTCAATCCTCCTGTTCCGGATCGAAACCTTGTAAACCCGCCCGTTAATTGCGGCGTTAACTCAATCAGCGACGACTCCGAGCGGGTCCTGTGTCGGGGCGTGCACGCCCGCGCACCTTCGCCACCTTCTTTTGTGGTGCACGAGAGCGTGCACGAGTAATGAGTTCTGCTGCTGAGCCGGGGTGAAAACACAAGGTCCGGGAGACACTGAGCTGTCCAACGATTTTGTCGTTTCATTTCTGTCTTGCGTTCGTTTCCTCGTCCTGATGAAGCTGCCGGTGATTACCCGCGAGAGTTTGTTTTAAGGCCGTCGATGACAAAGTGCTTCAAAGCTTAAGAGCGTCGGTAAACAAAAAACGGATCCAGGAGGAGGACGAGGTCGTAGACTCATGTGTCGACTGTTTAAGATCTGTGAGGTCATATGTGGCTGAACCTCAGGTTTGAAGATAATCTGTGGTCACGACCGTCTTCAAAATGCAGACCTTAGATGAAGACAGATTTCAGCGGCGTAGTCCAGGCGGACTGAAATATGATTGAGTATAAATACCACATCCTTTCATTTGAGGATGTATCAGCTAATAGACACTCACTTGTCAGTCAAGTTGAACAAAAATGCTAATTCCCAATTCCATAAACTTCCCATTTAGGATACCAGGATACCATTGTGTTTTTTTTTTTGGTTTGTTTTTTCAATGCCATTAAAAAAGATGCTTTCACCTGGTGTGTATTAGGGCTGTAGTGATACACTAATCTCACAATACTTATCTCATGATACGATCCACTTATCTAGCAATATATTACACTTATCTCTTGATTCGATACATTCATCTCACGATAAGTTACACACATACATACATATCTGGCGATATGGTACACTTTTCTCGCGTAAAATGCTCCAATCCCACAATACGATACACTTATCTCGCGATACAATGCACTTATCTGGCAATACGGTACACTTATCTTGCGATACGATGCATTTATCTCGTAATATGGTACGCCTATCTTGCGTAAGATGCACTAATCTTACAATATGATACACCTATCTCGTGATACGATGCACTTATCTCGCGATATGGTGCACTTATCTCGCGATATGGTGCACTTATCTCGCGATACGGTGCACTTATCTCGCGATATGGTGCACTTATCTCGCGATACGGTGCACTTATCTCGCGATACGGTGCACTTATCTCGTGATACAATGCACTTATCTAGCGATACGTTACACTTATCTTGCGTAAGATGCTCCAATCCCACAGTACGATACACTTATCTTGCGATACGATACATTTATCTCGCAATATGGTACACTTATCTCGCGTAAGATGCACCAATCTTACAATACGATACACTTATCTTGCGATACGATGCATTTATCTCGCGATATGGTACACTTATCTCGCGTAAAATGCACTAATCTTACAATATGATACACTTATCTCGAGATACGGTGCACTTATCTGGCGTAAGATGCACCAATCCCACAATACAATACACCTATCTCACAATACGATAAACTAATTTCATGATACGATATACCTCTCTCATGATACGATACGTTACATTTATCTAGCGATATGGTACACTTATCTCTTGATACAATACATTCATCTCACGATACATTACACTTATGTAGCGATATGGTACACTTATCTCATGTAAAATTCATCGATATAAACAACCAATCTTACGATGCAAGACACTTATCTCACAATAGGATTCTAAACTATTGGTTCAGCTCACGATAAGAATCAATACAATACATTTTGAGATGTTTAGGGTCAATGAATTTTAGTGGCATCTTCTGATTGTTCCACTCTTTTGGTTTAACTGATACTAATGAAAACCAAAATATGTCCATACATCAACTTAAGCTACTACTGGAGTTGACTGTATCCTCTCGTCATCGCCGGTAAAAATTAGAATAAGATTTGAAAGCCAAAAACGAATAAAGGATAATAACTCCAAAATTTAAAATATTGATACAGAAAAATCAATATATATGGTTGTTTCGATTTATTTCCTCTACACCCCTAATGTGTACTTGATGAACAGCGTCTTTTTTCTTTTACAAAGGGTTCAATTTTTAAAACTGGATTTTTCCCCTGGTCCCTTACAGTCTTTTTCATTATCCGTGAACACATAACAACGGCAAAGCTGGCATGTGCACATAAATGTTTAAATGAATGAAATCATATTTATTGAATACAGTTTTAAGGTACTTTTTGTAATTTAAAAAAATATATAATTACATTTTTTGTTATCTCCCGTCGAGTAGCCCTCGGGGTACGCGTCCCCCCTACCAGAGAATCCCCGGCTCAGAGTGTGTGTGTGTGTGTGTGTGTGTGTGTGTGTGTGTGTGTGTGTGTGTGTGTGTGTGTGTGTGTGTGTGTTGCAGCTGCTGCAGCAGTGAGTCTGTTCTTGTCTCACTGCGTCTTTTAACTTCAGTGCTATTGTTATTTATTGATACTGGAGATATTCTCCGAAGACTCTTTTTTTTGAGCAGAGACGAGCTCGATGCGTCGCTACTATCTTCGTCTCTCACTTAACTCCTCCTTTTTTTTTCTTCCCTCGCTCCCTCAACGCCGGCCTCCCCCGGCGTCGCTGGGCGTCCTCCGCTAACTAGCTGCGCTCGGGAAAACGATGACGAGACAGCAGCACCGCCGCAGAGACAATAGACCAGAAGAGAGGGAGCGGCGGCGAGTGAGGGAATGTGCCGGAAGAGTGGAGAGACAACAAGACAATGAGAACCATCAGTCTTTCTTTATGCACTTTTACCACATATATGTTGGTCCCGAAGGGGGGGTCCGGGGCCTCCATTTGTGCACTAGTTCCCGTTGTCATCATTCAACACTTTCCCTTCGCCCTCCTTCTCTCCTCCACTAAGTTATTAAATCTCATCTCACCCCCTCCCCTCTGTTACCGGGAGAACTCTTTCCCATTTCCCATTCCTTCCGTCGCCCCTGCAACCTTTCTGTCTTGTGTCACTTAGTGGGCTCTTATATAAGATCGCACACCTAGAGGGGCCTCGCGGCCACAGACCGTCTCCGTCCTCCTTCACCCCGAACCTTCGCTTATATCCCAGTAACATAATTATCATACCATTATCACACCTCCTCTTTCTCTCTCTCTCTCTCTCTCTCTCCGTCGTTCGAAGAGCGCCACCAAGCTGGTGGAGGAACGCCTCCGTCACCACGTTGATAGGCGTCGAGATAACGTTGTTACTTGGGAGCCGGTCGAGTCCCGGTCTCGTTAAATCCTAGTTAAGGGTCGGTCTGTTCCCTATGCGCTGTCATGAACCTGAAGAAGTCTTTTCATTTGTCCACATTAGTTACCGAGTAAAGAGAAAAACGTTGACAGCGAATGGTTGTTTGAGTGGGTTTTCTCTGGGTCCTCTGGGTTCCTCCCCCCAAATCCATGAGGTCACCTCATTCCCTCACCAAATAATATACAGTCCGCAGCTTTCGACCACAAAGACGACAGTTTTGACGTCTCCACCTGCGATCAACAGTCGATTAACAACCTGAAAATATCAATTACTTTTAAGGATCCAACTTGTTGGTATCGGTACAGTCGGGTGCAGAGATACAGGCAACGGCATTGAACCAAAATAAGTCTGTGATACACGGATGTTGAAGATGCAAAAGTCATTTATTCTTGTCTCACGAAACAAAGAACTGAAGGCTAGTTTTTCTTCATTTGTTGTCTTTGTCTTGATATTTGTCCAAAAAGACGTTCTTAAAACCATCCAAATACCTCTGTGGTGTTCGTCTGTAATGTCCATATTGAAGCCTCGGCATGAGCAGCTGTTACTTAAAAAGCTCTGTATTTTAAGCTTCTTTTTTTTTAGCATATGTTGCTAGGCCAACAATTTATATAGATAGTGTTCCAGACTATTGTGGTGGCTTTCGTTGGTGTGAACCGCTTTCCAAATCTGAATCTACACGGCTGGTGGATGAGGTGAAGTGTTGACATTCTGCTAGAGGGCGTTATCTTTACCTACAAAGGACACTTGAGTCATCTTGGTGACCCCTTCACAGGTGCTACAGGACTGCTTCAGAGATCAACCTGGACTCAAAATGGCCTTAATGAACTGCTCTTTGTCTGGGCCGATAACCGTTGTGCGCTAACTACTCCCTATATTATGGTGAGTTCTTACAGTAATAATTCCTTTTCTTCGCCTCATTCCAAGGTCGGTTGTTAAACTAAATAAGATCTCTGTAGGTCCAATATTGAGCAAGTTACAGTCTTTTATTCTCAAGTCCTACAATGTTTTTGGTCTTCTTTAAGCCCTTAGGAGATTCTGTGTCGTAGGAAAAATTGTGCTAGCCCCATTGCAGGACTAAGTTGGGGTAATAAGTCCGGGGGAGTGAAACCTAGAATGGTCCAGCAATGAAGGTTGTCCTTTGTTTACAACAAATGGTTGTTACTATGAACCCCAGTATCTCTTTGCAGCTAGACAAATGGAGAAGGTCACTTGTAGACCAAAACAAACCAACACAATTGCTCCCTTAACTGTTCCAGTTTACCGTAAGTAAGCTAACGTAAACTGACTGATACAACGGTACTGATCACTGTATTATTCTGCGACTAAAGGATTAAATATTAAAGGGCACCTAATGTGAAAACCCAACTCTCCTGATTTATTCACATGATGTAAATGTTGAAGTCGTCCTCTTCAAAATGCAGTAGTTCATTCATCATGACGTTGATCCGTTTTGAAGTTATTACTTCATAAAGTTCTCTGCCGTCTGAAAATCTCGCCAACAAGACTAAGATGAAATTAAATTAAATTAAACTAAACAGTCTGATGTCACTCTGGTGAAAAGTCCTCCCCTAGAATCCCTAAATCAGTTAAGTACCTACATGTTAATCGTGAAACAAAATAAATATTTATGAAAACATGGTGAGAGTAACTTCTGGCTTTAGGTGTTTTTGTAATGTGAACGTTAAGCAGCAAACCTTATTTTTATTATTCGTTTTTTAATGTACAAATGGGAGTTTTAGGGGTGAGTTTGAAATAAACGTGAGTCCTTGAATGCAACTCGTGATTTGTGATCAATCAGAGCAGAGTGGGCGTGGTTGCTCGGAGAGATTTCTTCTCAGACAAAACGGCGCAATTTAAGTGGGCGGGGCTTAAGCCTATTTTCTAATGTAAATATCTCTATTAAATGAGAGTTTTGTGCAAAAAGAAACGTACTGATGAGTATAATAGAGGTCCTAGAACAATTTAATAGACACTTAAATCGGCATATTAGGTTTACGATCAATGTTTTTATTGCATTATGAAAATAAAGGTTTTATATCCATTTCAAAATAAATATATTTATTGTGGCTATGTTGTCAAGGAAAAAAGTAATTTCCGTCCTCTATGGTTTTATGTGAGTTTAGAAAGTGTTTCACTGTGTTGATCTACAAAGAAACGTGGCAGAAGGATTTAATATGAGTACAAATCTGAGATCTCCAGTAAATGATCAGGGTGTATCGTCACATCTGTCTCTGACATCCAGGATTTTCCTGCTCAAATGTTGAACACAGCTCTTTTAATTCACTTTCATCAGACTTCTGTCTCTCTATTGTACTTTTTTATCTACCTCAGTTCCCCCCCCCCCAACAAACCCTCGCTCTCGTCCCGAACCCTCGGAGCGTCGCCGGCTCACAAAAGTCTGTCATCTCACATCAGAGCAGCAGGCTGAGATAAGATAAGTTCGCTGACAAAAACAGAAAGAAGATGCGTATCTGGATCAGCATGTGTGTGATCATACCAGACGATTAGGAAGAAAAGAAAAAGAAGATCTTAAACAAACATTTTTGCAGCTCAAACACTTAGTGACGTCCCGTCACTTCAAGAATCTTTTTAGCAATTAAAGAAATCTTTACACGTTCACACAAAGTTGCTTTTTTTTCCTGGTAAACATGAGTGATGTTGTACTGACGTCATCTGGTCAGTGAGTGGCGCTGTCTGTGTTTATATCTGTGAATGTACAGATCTAGAAAAAACCACAACCAATATCAGAATTACTTTAAAAGCGTAATCGTTAGAAATATAGCTTTTAGTTTTTAAGTTTTTCATTCTATAGGAGCTAGTTCGGGAACTTAATCTTTTTAAAAATTACCGTATTTTCCGGACTATAAGTTGCAGTTTTTTTCATAGTTTGTCCGGGGGTGCGACTTATACTCTGGAGCGACTTAGGTGTGAAATTATTAACACATTATTACCGGTATATCATTTCACATGTTATTTCCACACTAAACCGCTAGAGGGCGCTCTAGGCCTGTGTTGATAATTTCGACGTAGAAGATGAAGCGCCGCATCTTCTTCCTCCGGAGTTAGTTAGTTGTTTAAAAGTGACACCGAGGATGAAGATGTCATTGGATTTGAGTTATTTGGAGTTACACGGATGGTTTGGTAAACTTCTTAGCATGTTATTTATGCTATAGTTATCTGAATAACTCTTAATATGTTATGTTAACATACCAGGTTCTCAGTTGTGTCATGTAACGTAACATACCATACAATTATTCAGCCTGTTGTTGCCTCTATTCTATTTTTATTTTAAATTGCCTTTCAAGATGACATGTCTGTTCTTGGTGTTGGATTTTATCAAATAAATATCCCCCAAAAATGCGACTTATACTCCAGTGCGACTTCTATATGTTTTTTCCTTCTTTATTATGCATTTTATGGCTGGTGCGACTTATACTCCGGAGCGACTTATAGTCCGGAAAATACGGTACTGGTTTGTCATCGCCAGGAGATACTGCAGAAGCTTGACTGAGCCCCAAGTTCTACTGCTCCTACTACCCGGACCTTATGGTGTTGTTGAAATAAAGCAAACACAAAGTGACCCGACTTGCTGATAACATGTGCATGAAACGTATAACCTCAGTTGGAATTTACTGGTGATTGGATGAACCACCGACAGAACAACTTTTCTTGGTCATAAGCTCCACCCATTGAGGGACTTCACAGAAAGGTTCCATTGGATCAGCCAGCTGTCAATCAAAACAGCTGCCGTGGCATTTTAAAAGATCACTGGATTAAACTAATAAAATCAAGTCACGCAAACAATTCCCTCAGTTCAAGTCATCATCCATAAACAGACATTGTAAATAGGAATTATTTCTCAATATATTGATTTATTAATATTTGTTTAGCATTTTTTCAGCTGGTTCTGTGTGGCTCTGACCTCGTACCTCAACACCAGCATCTTCCCTCACAGGTGGTCATGATGCGAGAGTGATCCACGGATCAACATCTGCTCCACATGTATTTTTGTTTGGAAAAAAGAATCCCAAAGTGCGCTAATGGACCTGCTGCCGTGAGGAGGAGCACGTGGTGCCGCCGGTCGTCATGGCAACAGATGCGGTCGTCGTTCGTGGAAAAAAGCGTCTTCATTAAACACAGCAGTTTATGTTTTAATAGAGCTTCATCGCGGCAGAAATAAAAGTCTTAATGTTTCCTCTGGGTTTTGTCTGCACACGTACGAGTGTTTTCCTCTTTTTTAATCAACGTGAAGCAGAGACGGCGTCAAGAGCGGCGCAACACCGCCACCTACCGATGCAAAGTAGCTACTGCAACGATTTAAGTCTGGAATCATTTGTTTTACGTTTCATCTGCGATGACCTTATAGTTTCCATTATGAGCAGCAGGAGGTGACAACGGTTATTTAGATTCAACTCAAGACATCAACACTGTGTGACGGTCTTTTCTAACGATGTATTCACACACAATAATCATATTTGACAATATTGTGAAATACTTTTCTGGTATTTGTTGGTTATTATACAGCATGTTGACATGAAGAAATATCATTCATATATTTAAGGTTACATTCTTAGTCGTTAAAAGTTAACTGACCAAAAAAAGTTATTGTTTAATTTAGCAAGAATATCAACAATATATTGGATTTTCTATACATTTTCTTATGAAGCTTCATGAAGCATCATCTACAGAGACCACTAGATGGCACTGTTTTTTTTCTACTTGACCTGTTGTTGATGTTTTTCATAACCCATGTCTCTTCTCCTGCAGGCTCAGGAGGGAAGGCTACACCGTGCGGGTCAACGTCAACGACTACCTGGACATCTACTGCCCGCACTACAACACCAGCCTGCGGGGGGCGCTGGGGAGCACCATCGCCGAGCAGTACATCCTCTACATGGTCAGCTACGAAGGCTACCGCACCTGTGACCACCAGTCGGGCTTCAAGCGCTGGGAGTGCAACCGGCCTCACGCCCCCCATGCGCCCATCAAGTTCTCGGAGAAGTTCCAGCGCTACAGCGCCTTCTCGCTGGGCTACGAGTTCAACGTGGGCCAAGAGTACTACTACATCTGTGAGTACTTTTGACAGACACGGGAAGGTCATGTCTGGTCAAATGTGGGCTCTAGTTCTGCTGCTGTGTGGGTGTCAGTTCAGCTGCTGACCTGTAGAGGGCAAACGTTCAACATGTGTATGTGGGGGTGTGTGTGTGTGTGTGTGTGTGTGTGTGTGGGTGTGTGGGTGTGTGTGTGTGTGTGTGTGTGTGTGTGTGTGTGTGTGGGTGTGTGTGTGTGTGTGTGTGTGTGTGTGTGTTCACAGCTACACCGACGCACCACCACGGCCGCAGCTGCCTGAGGATGAAGGTGTACGTCTGCTGCTCCACCGGTGAGTCTCCACTCACAAATAATCATTCAAGAACAACAGGGAAACATTTGCACATCGGCCGTATTATAGCACTTTTATTGAGATTTTATTTAAAATGTTCTCTCTATTTCACCTGTTTTTGTTACCTTATTTATTCCATTGAACATGCATCCTTGAATCTTGACTTTTTTTTTTTACCTCTTTAACGTCTTGGGCAAATTCAACAATAACTTTATTTTGTATGCATTTGTGGATACTTGTATTAAATAACAATACGTATAAATAAGGGGAAAAGCTCTTAATAATAAATGCGATAATGCACTTAATAATAATTAAATAAATAAGTAAAATTTATTTGTAAAGCACCTTTCTAGACCAGGCTTGAACAATTAAAAGCAATACATGGTTAAAAATACCTACAGATTTAAAAACTCCTAATGGCCAAGACAACATAGAGACAAACACAGTTAATAATACTAATAACAATTTAAAAAATATATACTAGAAAATATATAGGTTAATATGATCTAAATATATATCATTGCAACTATTAAGTATAAAGAAAACATGAATAACTGTTGAAAATGGATAAAGAATTAAAATGGATAAAAGAGTATATCAAGTATAAATATGAATGAGTACTTTCTTTATTAATTAATTTTAACTAATAACAATACAAATAATCATCTATTATAAGCCTTACATTTACCAGATTAATGCAAACGAACAATGAAAAGCTGTTGAAGGATTGGTTTGAGCTTTTTAACATATCTGGTCAAAATCCTCAACACATGGAGTCGATACCTTGAGGCTCCTGAAGGTGTCGCTACAACACACCTCCATGCAGACACACACACAAACACAAGGTCCTGCAATGAGATGGAGGCTGGCGTCGGATTTAATACAGTCGGGTGTCGTTGGTGAAGCTTCATGAAGCCTCATTTTCCACTATAAGGTAACTTGAGCACAGTAATACTGTATATAATATATATATTATTTTTGAACTTCCATAACAAAACTACGGAGTTTTTAAAACAAGAGCGCCACCTACGGAACTCTGAAAACAAGGCTTCATGAAGCCTCACGAGGCCTTCAAGAGCTCTCAGGGTTTGCACAAAAACAATCATGTTGTCTTCAATATTATAAAAAAAATAATACATAAAAAGTGACAAATACTGTTTAATGTGTATATTGTTGGACTCTGGGAGGAAACCTGAGTGTGTAGGAAGAACATCCAGCTACATCTGCAGCACAATCCACTGATGCAAACATGCAGAATAGAATCAATCCAACGGTAAATATTATACGGTGTTCTCAGCACCCGCTGCGTTAAATACTTACATAACAAAGTTCACGACATGTTTCCCTCCGAGGGGAAGTTCCCGTTCACAGCGTCAGATTGACGGAGTAATTGTTAATTGTTGTGATAGCGACATCCAGCTTTTTTTTTTTCGGCCTGAAGACTCATTTATCTTCTCGTCTCCGTCCACGTCGATCCCCCCGGTGTGTCGTCTCCCCCGCAGGCCTTAGATCCGCCGCCGCTGCGAGCCCGTAACCTTGTCAGCACTAATACATCGCACACCCGCGGCCAGAGAACACATCACCTCCGCGCCCCACATCCCAGCGTCACGGCTCATCTATTCATGCGCTTCCCTCTCAGTCTCCCACTGTCCGTTGACGACCCCTGACCTTTGCTCGGCGGGTCACCGTGACAGCTTGCTACCAACGCGGACTGTAGATCTCGGCTCGACCCCCGACCTTTTCTCTTCGCACGCACAACTTTGGAAGAGACACACGTTTTACACGCCAGATTTACTTTAAAGTTTCATGTTGAATGAATTCGGTTTTTCATTCGGGTTTCAGTACGAGTCAGCCGAGGAGGTTAACCACACCAGCACAAAATAATTAATAGAAAAACAGAACCAAGCATCAAATGTTTGTTTTTTTCATACAAAATTCTGAAATTACTTTGGTTTATTTGTTTCGTAATATGGAATGTGTTTATATTTTGGGGTTCATCAATGTAAATAAAAATAAAATGGAATAGTAGATAAGTAAGTAGTAGAAGTCAGAGGAAGTATCAACTACAAAATGAACCTTATAAATGGAAAAATGTTTACGTACAAACCTCTTGGTCAATCACTAGAATAAAGAAGATTATTGGTTTAAACACAGGACGACAGTAAACCTAATAATAAGGTTTGTCTGTGTTGATTCAATAGAAATCTACATGACTTTTTAAACCAGTAGAACCAAATACTCAGCTGTGAAAATGAGACTTTCATGAAGTTCCTGTTGAGAATTCCATTGAGGTTCTGAGGAAGGTTCTGTGACTGACCTGATGAAACACTGGTTGAATCTGTCGCACATGTCGGGAATGTCAACGTTAGAAGAGATAGTTAAGGATAAAACAATCTAATACATAAATATAATGTACCACTGTGAGAATGAGAGGTGCGTCCACGGAGCCATGCTCGGTCCAATAACATGTCAATGCGATACATTGTCAGACAGTTTTTATACTTATGATTGTCTATATATATATATATATATATAAATAACTTTTTGTCACTTCATAGTGAAACTTGTGAATCTTACGTACTTATGAACCTTTTTCCAACAATAAACATGACCTGTAACTTCAAAGTCCAGATATTTAGGTTGAACAGAGAAATAACTCTAGACTAGTAGAAGAGCTGTAGTACTTTCTGCACATACCAAAATAAAAAACAACATTTGTAACTGTCAATCAAATGAACATTCGCTGAGCAATAGTTTATTTTTAGTGTTTAAAGGGAAACTAATGTCAAATACAAACTAACTCTCAACAAATGTAGGTGTTTTGAACTTATTACTTTATAAAGTTGTCCCCCATCTCGGCGAACGAGAGGTTACGAGAGCGGAGTCCATTATGATGTAATAATGGCCTCACTCCTCCTCCACACCCTGCTTTGTTTATATGTCCATTGGAGGAGGAGACTTCTAGGATTGATGAGGTGCAGTGACAAACCTTAAAGATTTAATCTCCAAAAGTATTTTCAGTGGGCGGGGCTTAAGATCATTTTCTAATGTAAATATTTAAATGAAAAGAGAGTTTTGTACAAACAGACACATACTGATGATGCAAAAGAGTCTAACATGTATTTAAGACACACTTAAATCCACACATTAGTTGACCTTTAACTACGACTCAACCAGAAATAAAAATCTGCCTCTGTGAGCATGACTGTGATTCATAAATGATAATTATTTATAAACTTCAACTGTTAAAATGTCAGATTCACTGCATAATTATATTTAAAAGTCAAAATTATCTTCTTCTGCTGTTGTTGAATCAAGTTAGAATCTTCTGAGGAGGTAGAGACATAAATATATTTTTTAATTCCACAAAAGCTATGACTTACGAGTGAGATTGTTTTGCCGTGTGATGACAGAACCTGCAGATCATGTGACTTCACGTGAAGAAATCACTTCAACAAAGTTTCTTCTTCTTCTCCTCTGTGTCGTCCTCGCTGTGGTGCTGGACCCCGTGGACCCTCCAGTCTCCCAGTCCTACGAAGACTCCAGTCAGACTCCACCCGAAGACACGGTCAGGCCGAGCATCAAAATACACAACCTCGGTGAGTGGCTGCTGGAAACCATCTTCTCTGCGGCGCGATGAGTGCAGCGTCGCTCAGGAATGTGACCGACGGCAGTTCATTCTGCGGCCGACGCAGGAAACACACACACCAGAGATGTGTTGTTTTTATTTACTCTGGACGTCGCTGTCGCCGTTCACACGGACTGTTGCGTGTCAGCAGATTTTGACTGTACTCATTAGCTCACTGGTGTGTTTCTGCTCCGCAGTGGTCAGTACCAGGTCAAAGTTTAGTGTCATTTTTCCTTTTGATTAATATGATTTACGTCAAATTCATTTCACCCCATAAATTGATTAGAGTTTAAAAAAAATGTAATTCATGGTCCTGGTGGTCCTTGTGGTCCTGGTGTCAGAGGAGGTGCTAGAGGTGGTCCTGGTATTAGAGGAGGTGCTGGAGGTGGTCCTGGTGTCAGAGGAGGGGCTAGAGGTGGTCCTGGTATTAGAGGAGGTGCTGGAGGTACTCCTGGTATTAGAGGAGGTGCTGGAGGTGGTCCTGGTGTCAGAGGAGGTGCTAGAGGTGGTCCTGGTATTAGAGGAGGTGCTGGAGGTGGTCCTGGTGTCAGAGGAGGTGCTAGAGGTGGTCCTGGTCTTAGAGGAGGTGCTGGAGGTACTCCTGGTATTAGAGGAGGTGCTGGAGGTGGTCCTGGTGTCAGAGGAGGTGCTAGAGGTGGTCCCGGTATTAGAGGAGGTGCTGGAGGTGATCCTGGTGTCAGAGGAGGTGCTGGAGGTGATCCTGGTGTCAGAGGATGTGCTGGAGGTGGTCCTAGTGTCAGAAAAGGTTCTGGAGGTGGTCCTGGTGTCAGAGGAGGTGCTGGAGGTGGTCCTGGTACTAGAGGAGGTGCTGGAGTTGGTGTTGGTGTTAGAGGAGGTGCTGGAGGTGGTCCTGGTATTAGAGGAGGTGCTGCTGGTAGTCCTGGTACGAGAGGAGGTGCTGGAGTTGGTCCTGGTGTCAGAGGAGGTGCTGGAGGTGGTCCTGGTGTCAGAGGAGGTGCTGGAGTTGGTTCTGGTATTAGAGGTGGTGCTGGAGGTGGTCCTGGTATTAGAGGAGGTGCTGGAGGTGGTCCTGGTGTCAGGGGAGGTGCTGGAGATGGTCCTGGTGTCAGAGGAGGTGCTGGAGGTGGTCCTGGTACTAGAGGAGGTGCTGGAGTTAGTGTTGGTGTTAGAGGAGGTGCTGGAGTTGGTTCTGGTATTAGAGGAGGTGCTAGAGGTGGTCCTGGTGTCAGAGGAGGTGCTGAAGGTGGTCCTGGTATTAGAGGAGGTGCTGGAGGTTGTCCTGGTGTCAGAGGAGGTGCTGGAGGTGGTCCTGGTGTCAGAGGAGGTGCTGGAGGTGGTCCTGGTACTAGAGGAGGTGCTGGAGTTGGTGTTGGTGTCAGAGGAGGTGCTGGAGGTGGTCCTGGTATTAGAAGAGGTGCTGCTGGTAGTCCTGGTACGAGAGGAGGTGCTGGAGGTGGTCCTGGTGTCAGAGGAGGTGCTGGAGGTGGTCCTGGTGTCAGAGGAGGTGATGGAGGTGGTCCTGGAGTCAGAGGAGGTGGTCCTGGAGTCAGAGGAGGTGCTGGAGGTGGTCCTGGAGTCAGAGGAGGTGCTGGAGGTGGTCCAGAGTAAAAGTACGAATTCTCTCTTCTTCCCTCTGTTTGTATCTTTAAAAAAACGTGTTTGTTCTTAAGAGATATTTTCTCCTCACAGATATTATTCCAGATAAAGCTGGTCCAACAATGTCAGTTTATCGACACAAACAGGATCATTAAGTAACTCAGTCTCTCACTCAGATATATTCTCTGGTTCTTTCTTCTCAATGAGGTCAGTAAGTTTTCCACATTCCCCACATTTTCTCTCCCTGTTGGAGATAAAACGTCTGGAGCTCTGTCTGCTCCTCCTGATGCACAGCGTCTGCTCCTTCTCATCCCTCGTTCCCTCTTTCTTCTCATCCCTCGTTCCCTCTTTCTTCTCATCCCTCGTTCCCTCTTTCTTCTCACTCGCGGCCGGAAAACCATAGTTAATAAGAAAAAACAGCAATTACTAGTACAAGCTCAACATATAATAATTCTCACAGCAAAATGAATCGTCACAGAGACGACTTGTATCTTCAGAAATGTGTCAGTTGTAACTGAAACACTTTTGTTCAGAACTTGAGAAGGAAAAACACTTCAGTGAGTTATTCAGTGTCGTCTTAACTTTGATTTAAAATGATCTCGTGCCAGTCGTCACTGATATTTACACGCAAGGTATTGTCTTTAATTAAATCTGTTCATCGTGAGCAGGTGACATTTTTTATAGAGCAGATTAATTCATCTTTAACACGTCGTAACAGACAAGATTCACTTCAGACAGAGTCAAGGAATGTCATTTGACATTATAACGTTTTGTTACTTCATTTTACTTTTACAAAATGTATCTACTAGAGTGTATTGGCAAGAATCTGGCGATACAATACGTATCACGATACATGTGTGACGATATGATATATTGCGATATATTGCGATACTGTAGTAACAACAATATATTACGATATATTACGATACTGTAGTAACAACAATATATTACGATATATTACGATACTGTAGTAACAACAATATATTACGATATATTACGACACTGTAGTAACAACAATATATTACGATATATTACGATACTGTAGTAACAACAATATATTACGATATATTACGATACTGTAGTAACAACAATATATTACGATATATTACGATACTGTAGTAACAAAGATATATTGCGATACTGTAGTAGCAACGACATATTAGGAAACTGTAGTAACAACAATATATTACAATACTGTAGTAACAACGATATATTACGACACTGTAGTAACAACAATATATGACGATATATTACGACACTGTAGTAACAACAATATATTACGATATATTACGATACTGTAGTAACAACAATATATTGCGATACTGTAGTAACAACGATATATTGCGATACTGTAGTAACAACAATATATAGCGATATATTGTGATACTGTAGTAACAACAATGTATTACGATATATTACGATACTGTAGTAACAACAATATATTACGATATATTACGACACTGTAGTAACAACAATATATTACGATATATTACGATACTGTAGTAACAACAATATATTACGATATATTACGATACTGTAGTAACAACAATATATTACGATATATTACGATACTGTAGTAACAAAGATATATTGCGATACTGTAGTAGCAACGACATATTAGGAAACTGTAGTAACAACAATATATTACGATACTGTAGTAACAACGATATATTACGATATATTACGACACTGTAGTAACAACAATATATTACGATATATTACGACACTGTAGTAACAACAATATATTACGATATATTACGACACTGTAGTAACAACAATATATTACGATATATTACGACACTGTAGTAACAACAATATATTACGATACTGTAGTAACAACAATATATTACGATATATTACGACACTGTAGTAACAATAATATATTACGATATATTACGATACTGTAGTAACAACAATATATTGCGATATATTGCGATACTGTAGTAACAACGATATATTGCGATACTGTAGTAACAACAATATATTGCGATATATTGCGATACTGTAGTAACAACGATAATAACTAAATAATCCAACTTTGGGTTAAGAATTGTAGGCCCTAAAATTTGTATATCTTTCAAACCAGACCTTCATAGAGAGCAAGAAAACGTTGGTAGGTTTAGAACAGAGAGCCAAAAAAACGACTATTTAGAAAATCTAACAATCTACCCTCTAAAAATGGTGGTACATTATTTTAGTCACACACTATATATGAAAATATGCGTCTCTTGTATTGTTCAGGGGGCCAAATGTGGAGGCAGCTTGGGTACCATTGGATGCTGTCTGCGATGTCACTTAAATAAACAGTGTCTTTGTAATAGATCATGTGATTGTTACAGGGTGGTATGTTAAGTTGAAGGAAGGATATAAATGATAACTTTTTACATTAAATGATAATTCTGTCAACATTATAAAGCAATAAGATCGACATTTAAAATAATGAAAAGATCAACATTTTAGTTTAAAAAAATAAGAATTTGGTGATAATTCCATGTGGAGAAAATGGTAAAAAATATCTAGATTTAGATTCATTTGTCACTCTCAACACCTCTTTTTTTAATTGAAATACATTTGAACCTGTTTAAGAGTCATAGAACTGACCAGTCAAAGAAGGCACCAGTGTTTTATAATATAATTGAATTCCTCTGACAGATTTAGGGTGTTTGATGAGGGAGTCCTGTGGGTTCTACCTCAGCACAAGTGAGTTTGAAGACGACGATGAATTCCATCCAGACCATCAGTCGGAGGCGCGAGTGTCAGTTGTGTAGCCGAGTGGTGACGCAAATCCTACTTTCTATTTCCTCCTGCTCCGTCTCAGAACGTCAGAACTCATGGAGCACTTTTGTTCTGTGTCTGGACGGAGAGAGTGTGACTCGGTGTCAGAAGAGCTGAGAAGATGGAGGGAAGGAAGAGAGGTGAAGGAGGACGGGTGGAGAAGCTGGACCAGTCGGATGTAACGCGAAAGAATACACTCGGGAGCAGAGAAACAAACATGGCCTCCGGCGCCGTGAACCACCGAAACACATCGGGAGGTTTGAAGCCGTCAGAATGAACCCGACCCTCCGACCGACCCGTCCCACACCCACGTCGCTGAGTCAGCGTCCGGGGCCAGACCGGCCCACAACGGATCTTCCTCTTCACCCGTCGGCTCTGACTTGCTGTCGTCCCACACACTCTTCCGACACACACTCTTCCGACACACACTCTTCCGACACACACTCCAAACCAACCTGCAGATTTACTTTCAAAATATGATCCTGAACTGGATCACAAAACACTTTTAGGAGACAACTCAGTGAGTTGAAGCTCAATAGAAATAACTATTTGTTGCAAATATAGATTATTTTGACAGTCAAAGTGTGAAGGTGTTTGTATCTGCTGTGGTAGGACTAGAAACTATTCATGAACAGAAACTCATAGTTTTATTTAAAAAAAACTCAAGAAACACGCTACAACTCACTCCAAGCTAGTTTCACATCACCACATCTCACTCCCTCTCAGTGAACTCATCACTGCCGTTGAGTTGTGTTACTTAGATTTTACTCTTATCGTGCGTGAATGTCATGAGAGTTTAGTTCTCAAGATCAGTTTTTTTCCCGGGTTCCAGGGGTTCTTGGTCTTGGTCTCAGGATCTCTGGCCAAGACTTGGTCCTGAAGTTAAAATCAATCAACATCATATTTGTTTTTCGCTATGAATTTGGCCCCAAAAAAAAGCAAAAAATCCGACACACGGAATGTTCTTGCAACTGAAATAAGAGACTTCGGACACACCTACGATATGTCATTCCTGGCGAAACAAAGATGATTGACAGAACTGACGCTCGCTAATCGACACCTGCTGCGGTTGTGAAGTCAAAACGTGAAGAAAGTTAAGGATGGCGGCGAGACCAGAACCACACGCGTCAGATGCTGGATCTCACTCGGGCTCCGGCGCTGAGGGACTCATCAGAACACGCGAGTCTTTTGCTCCGAAGGTCTGTTTCCACTCGAGCCGGGCGATGAAGTCGTCCGTGACGACGGCCTCAGACAGAACATGAGACACTTACCCCGGACTTCTGTCCAGCTGGCCCGGACCGAGCATCACAGCGCCACCTGCAGACTGAGCTCATGCTGGAGAGGTGCCTGAACTTCTGCTCTGGATTTGTGTTGCTGGTTCTGTTCCCTGGAGTGTTTGTCTCGGCAGCACCTGCTTCTCTGCTCGTGAAGTGAAGTGAAACCACTTCTCCATGTCCAACCGAGGCCTGTGGGCCGTCTCCTGCACGCTTGTTGATGAAGGGATGTCGTCAGAAAGTGGTTTTATTCGACATGTTTGAGTCTAATCTGTCATAAAGAAATATGAGTTTCACTTCAGGACGTGTTTGTAGTTCTACCACAGCAGCTAAAACACATGTGGCCTCATGTACTAAAGGGTCGGACGTACAAAAACATGTATCAATAAGGAAAAGAGTGTTAAAAAGGTCCCGACATGTTTGTAGGTGGTGTACCTCCTTGTTTACTGCTCAGATGAACATCATCCTCTCTAGTCACGTTGAGATGTTCAAATCAGTTACAACGTTACATTCACATCAATACTGATAAAGACACAGACGTGTTTGTAGTTACAGGAGTGGATATTAAATTATTCACAAACTTATAAATATGTTCTTGTTCAACAAACTGATGATCTGGATTTATTAAGATAATATAGATCGTTTTATACTGAATATTTTAATTCACTATTTCACGCAGTTCAGAGAAAATGTCAAGGAATTATGAGCTTGTTTTTATAATATAATGAACAAACAGCGTCTGATGCTTCAAGTCATTCTGTACGAGAGTCACAGACGTTCTTGTGGAACAACATCACATCAGAAAGATCTCCTTAAAAAACAACACACTTATATAAATACACCATGATTTGTTGATTTGTGATCTCTAAACAAAAAGCTTTTTTTTATAAATGTAATAAGAATTCGTGCCACACATTCATATAAAGCTCAGACATCAGACCATCTTCACATCATCATTTCTACTCAGTGCTTTAAGTCACTGATTTAC